>NW_025854614.1:0-82456 GCF_002878395.1 Capsicum annuum
AGATGATAGGACGAGTAACAAAGTTAAGCTTTCAGATTTTAGGAGATGTATCAGTAAGTAGTAAGGTAGTGGTGAGAAAGAATAATGCTCGACCCATTCTTATTTCGGTGTTTTTTAGTTATCTCAACAATTACTCATGCTTTATGATTCAGTTCTATGATCATAAATTATGCATATCATAAAGAATCATTCCCTCTTTTAGTTTCCCAAAATGCGGAGCTTTAGATCTTTCAGCAGTTGGAATTATATTTCGTAAGTTGCAAGTTCAAAATTTAGGTCATGCGGCTCATGAGTCATGTACTCAAGCCTTGTGGTATGGTCATTTCATGTACTCAAGTAATGTTTCTAATGATCAACAAAAAAATTCAGATTTATATCGTGCATGTCCTCGGGACGTATTTCTTTGATAAGTTTATGATGTTAAATCCTCTATTCCTCAAGCCTCAGTTGAGTGTCAAGTTATTCATACTATCTATTCATGTGTCAAATCCTCATTTTGTAATATTTTAGTTATCTTTCCTTAATCAACATAGTGGTGGTGAATAGTTGTCTAGATGGGAGAGAGAAGATATTTCCTTATCAACGATAGAGGGTGGCATGCTTACTTTGGCTAGGCGGTAATATGAAGTGAGATTGAGGCTAAGTTTTTGATACATATCACAGTTAGTCGAAGTTTAATGTGTTATGATTGGGGAGATTGTTGTATGTTCATTTTGTGTAATTCCATGAGTCTAAAGGAATATTGAAGTGAAGTGTTTGTGTAGGACTTTATTAGTTAGGAATATGTCGGGTGTGCTTGCTTAAGGTGAGTGCATGGGAGTTGTTCTTGATAAAAGGTGTGTAGGATATGAAGAAGAGGCTTTATAAGTCTTTGATTAGGAATGCATATAGGGTTATAAAGATGGGCTCGAAGGTCGTGTTTGTGTACGTACAGATGAATACATTGTACGTTAGTAAATGTCTAGTACTAGGTGGATTGGAGTTGTCGAAGTGGTAATGAGAATTACTCTTGAAGTGAGAAGTTGTAAAAGAACGTAGATGTGTGGAAGTCCATGATCCAGAATGGTGTCATGTGGCTAATCTTGTGGTTCTAAGTTAGGCATGAAAATGATGAGAGGGTTTGGTTCGAGGAGATACGAGTAGATAGAAGTATCAGTGCCATGTAAGGATTATAAGTCATATCGATAAATATAGTATCGGAAGGGTATAGTATAGTCGAGAGAGTGTTTGAGAAGTGTGGTTAAGTTTAAGTGTAAGGAGTTGCATTGCTTGAGGCCTAGTAATTCTATCCCGACTTATGATTTATACGTTCCAAGCTATGGGATTATGATAATTCTATGATCTCTGATTCAGATTTGTTGTTTAGATCTTGCCTAAAGTTCCTTGCTCCTTCCTATCATTAGAATTCTTTGGAAGGGTGTTGAAGAAATCCTCCACATAAGTATTACTATTTAGTACAATTTAGTTTGTATAGTCAGCAGCCCAGTTTTAAAATTTGGAAGATAGGTTTTTATGGTTCTCCATTTTTTCGAACTAGTCTGGTCTCACTACTCGATGTTTCATAAGTACAGTCAATTCGGTAAGTAGTTGCTCGCACCCAAGATCTACGAATTCAGCTCAAGTATATGTATCAGGCATCAACTTCAGATTTGGATATCTAATTAGGATTCAGTCTGTAAGCATTTATTGAATGATCCTTATTTTCCAAGTATTCTAGCCTAGACAATGTAACACCCATTGTATAATCTTCGCCCTGTTTCTCATGACTTATGCCTGCATAAATTATCACTTCGCAGTCTATGAGTACGATTGCACCCTGATCACATCAAGCGAATCCTAAACTCTCAGTATGGGCCCACTCTTTGTTATAAACAGAAGGTAAATCAGCTTAGACTCAGTCGAGAATTACAGCTGTCCTCTAGTCTATTCTTTTATAGTCTCAGATCCAGCGATATAGTTATTCTCATCATGAATTTATACATTCAAAGAAGTACTCCAAAAGTTTAGAAAGATATAGATTCAGATTAGCAAGTTGTTTCAGCTGTGTATCTTTAGTTTTCTCTGTATTCTTGGCCAAACTAGCAATATTCAAGTACGAATATTTCCAAGGGGAAGATATTGTAATACCCCGATCGTTCTTTAAGTCTAAATCTATCTTTTGAGTATATAAAAATGACTTCCAAAGTGAATGATGATTGAGCAGTGTAGAATTTCCCTAATTTTGACTTTTTGTCCTGTAGAGCATTGAATAAGTTTTCCATCGATACAAAATTCGCACAAATTCGATAATCGGGTGAAAAATTAGTCATTTTTAGTGAGAGAGTGTGCCACCAGGCACTTAGCCCATTGCGGAGCCAATCAAAATAGAAATTGTCATTTTCCAATGAGCCTCCTCGATATTGACGCATCACGCCAAGGCTCAATTTTGGATTGTCAAATTCTATTGCACCAATGCGATTCCACAGCGTCGTGGTGCCCTTCCAGGTCACAAGAGAGGTGACAACGCGATTTCACCGCATCGCGCCACTGAGCAGTTTCCCAATTGTCCAAATCCAATGAAGGACCGCGATCTTGGTGCATCGCACCAGGGCCAAAACTTAGGCTCCGGTTCTAGAATTTGCTCAAGGGTATTTTTGTCATTTCTACCCGTTCTATCCCTCTATATATATATCCAAGTAGGGAAGAGGAATTCATTTCTCTCCAATTTCTTTCCAAGAACATTCAAGAAGCGAGAGTTTTCTCTCAACCTAAAAATCCAATCTTCTCCAAGAAAACTCAAGAACCTTCCATAAATACCTTCAAGTGGTTCAAGATTTAAGATATCTAAGTTAAGACATCAAGAAATTTAGCTCAAATTGCGAGAAAGAAGTTCCAATCAAGTTTCTTTATCTGAAAAATCATAATCAAGGTATATGTGGCTTGAACAAGAATATCCTTTCATTCTTGTGCCCAAAGATTTGATTTTTACTATTGAAATTTCATGATCTTTGCAAGTAGGTTTACACCCAAACTACTTTATTGATGATTTATGAGATTTGAGTTGATTAAGTTTGATCTTTATAATTATTTTACCATCACATTTCTTAAATTAAGAAATTTATGCCATGAGATGTATACTGATATTATGAAATGATGATTTCTAAAGTGATTTAAGATAAGCGTCATAATTTATGATTTTCCATAAGGAGTTTGATTATTGAATATATATATTGATATTTGAGCTTGAGAGATAAGAATGAGTTCTATGATATTTTTTCAAAGTTTTGACATTTGATATGATTTAATGAGAAAGTCCACTTGATGTTGAGAAAGATTATTTTGAGATTGAGTCGAGTTAGGAATCCACTAGTTTATTATGATTCACAAATGAGATATATTTATGATTTTGGTCTCTATGATAGAACTTTGAGTTGCTTTAGGTGGATTTCCTAACGCGTTCTGAGGTAAGTCTGGAAGGAGTATTTAGCACCGAGTGAGAAGTGTGGGTTTAGCGCATCCTACTTCCCCAAAACTATGTGCCACCGTAGGATTGAGATTTGAGGGCCAAAGTGCCGAGTTTATGATCATGAAGATGAGTTTGAGGTTATACTCACTGGAAAGAGTATAACGCCCCCGCCAATGTGGGGTTCCTTCCTTAGGAGGGCAAAACATTGGACTCCATGCGGCTTACATGGTTTATGTCAGTTATAAGAAACTCCCAAGTCTATAATAGTCTTAGTTTCTTGAGTTACCGAGTCACTCTAAGTCATGAGTCAAAGAGTTTGAGATGAGTCCAATGATTTATGAGATTTATGAAGCATGTGTTATTGTTGATGATTTATGAGAAACTATATTATAGTTTAATTTAAGCGAAGAGATTCATTATTCTCAGAATGCATGCTTTTATTTTATACTTATGATATTATTCAAAAATATTGCATACAACCGCACATACTCAGTACATTCCCAAAGTACTAACCTATATATATATGTCTATGGGCTACATTGTCTCATAATGTAGGTAGAATTGGTAGCGTACATACCATATTCACTCAGTTTACAGCTTCCAGTCAGCAGGAGATAAGTCCTTTTGATTCAAGGGCTTGAGTTAGTTTTACAGTTCAAGAAGTATTGTTTTTTCTTATTTTAGTCGTATTGAGATAGGATAGTTGGGAGTCATGACCCAGCTATCTAAAGTCAATACCAGTAGAGGCTTCATAAACAGTCAGTAGAAGTTGATGTATTCAGTTACAGTTTCCTTTTGTAAAGGTAGAGTTTTAATCTCATAAAGTTCATAATTGTATTGATCAAGTTTATAGAAGTGCTATGTTTTCGCTGATGCTATATAGATTTAAGCATTTTATTTAGTCGCTTATGAGTTAAGCCGGCAGGAGGGTTAGCTTGGCGTCACTTGTGCCCCCAAGCACCGTGTGATGTCTTAGGACTCGATTTTGGGTCGTTACAGTAGTCAAGGCAGTATCATTGGGCACCCATATTGTTCACCCTATGACTCACATCACACTACTTATCACGTGAAACTATGACTCATAAAGTGTTAGTCGTACTCAAGACAGAATAGCTGGATAATCACAATGGTTACTTTATAATTTGGTGCCTTATAAATCATATCGAGTCATTACAGCTCATATGGACAAGTTGTGGTTAGGGAGTGATCTTAAATCTCAGAGATTTTTCAAGGATCAAAATTCTGGGTATTACAATCCCTCACATTGATGATTTATTTGACCATCTTCAAGGAGCAAAGATGTTCTCTAAGATTGATTTGAGGTCCGATCACTATTAGTTGAGGATATCCTAAAGATAACCTTTAGGAACCGGTATGGTCATTATGAGTTCCTAGTGATGTCTTTTGGGTTGACAAATACCACAACCATATTTATGGATTTGTTGAACTACGTGTTCAAACCTTATTCAGATTCCTTAGTTATTGTGTCCATTGGTGACATCCTTGTCTATTCGAGGTGTCGAGAGAAGCATATGATGTATTTTAGGATTGTGCTATAGACTTTGAGAGATCATATGCTATTTGGAAAATTCTTAGTGTGAGTTTTGGCTTGAGTTAGTGACATTCCTTGGACATGTGATGTCTAATAATGGGATTATGGTAGACCCGACAAAGATTGAGGCTATTCATGATTAGGAAAGAACCTCATCTCTGACTGAGTTTTGTAGTTTCATCAGTCTGGACGATTACTATAGGTAAGTCATTAAGAGTTTTGCAAATATTGCAACACCAATGACTAGTTTGACTCGAAATGAGGTTCCTTTCTAATTTTCTGAGGATTGTGAGTAGAGCTTTGAAAATCTTGGGTTTTGTGTTTATAGAAAAGTTTCAAGTTATTACTTATGTGTCAAGATAGATGAAGGTGCAAAAGTTCAACTACCCAACTCATGATTTTTTGGTGGTGGTAGTTTTTACGCTTAAGATTTGGAGACATTATCTTTATGGTGTACACTGAGAGATAATCATGGATTATCATAGTCTTCAACATCTTATGACCTAGAGAGATTAATTTTACGATGCATAGATGGATAGAGCTACTTAAGTTTTATGATATCTCTATCTTATATCATTTGGGCAAGAGCAGATGCCTTCAGCTGGAAGGCAGTGAAGTAAGGGTTGATTATCTTGTATTTTAATTTCTCAGAGGCTATTGCCTTAGGACATTCAATCCTTGGCCAACTTGATTGTGCGATTTGACATTTCTAACCCTAGGAGAATTCTTGCTAGTTTTGAGGTAAAGTATTCACTACTTGAGCATATTCATAGTCGTCTAATTGAAGATAAGAGACTTCACATCATCTGTTATTAGGTGTTGAGTCCATGATGGCTACAATGGATTTTGAGGTTGTTTTGAGGTTCGATAGTCATTTTTGTATCCTAAGGGTGGATAACTTGATCCAGTCAATTTTTTGTAAGGCTCACAGCTCTAGATATTTTATTCACCAGGGTATAACTAAGATGTATAGATATTTGAGATAGCATTACTAGTGGAGTGGTATGAAAAAAGATATGGAATACTTTGTAGTTCGTTGCCTATGTTGTCAAAAGGTGAAGATCAAGCATCGTAGACCATTTGGCTTGATTTAGAGATCTCCTATTCTTGAGTAGAAATAGGATAAAATTACCATGGACTTTGTTAGTGGTTTATGACACGACCTATACCAGGGCTTTGTCATGATGGCTATCTCAAGGACAATAAGGACCAGAGATCACCCCCAACACCCTAAATTGTAGACCACCTTACACCCATGTCGGATGATTTCTAAACATATAACAAGATAGTATACAATAACTTAAGAATGTTGTAATGCAAGTCTATAACCAACCACCGACGACTGGACGAGCGACTGATCAACACTATATAATAACCACAGTAGTCCAAATAAAGTCTTCTAAATAGTGAACCAAATTGAATATCAATAAAGTGTTGTGACGTGCCCCTGACTATAGCCAAAAATAGCATCCAATAGTAAATAAATAAAAAGAGAAACAAAATTCTGAAATGGAACCTTATGAAGTATGAAAGCTCACCACTTCAAGTCGACTCTCTATCAATCTATGATCACTTAGAAAGAGAAGTATAAGTATGGAAAATTCCTACATCTCATGAGAATACAACGTCCGAAGATGGTTAGCTGGGTGAATGCTAGCATGTAACTCAGGGATAAGGATAAAATAATATTGTCAATTGAAATAGAGTCCACCAATGCACAGTAACCATATGCAAATACCTATATACATTATATGCAGGGAAAGGGAACAAGGTTTAGCATGCACTTTGAAACCTTAACATGGACTGTGTAGCTCAACTATCATATAATAGTACCCACGGGTTATATGGTCCCCATGTCTCACCCCCTGGTCGGGACCTGGTGCATGTAGCCATATGAACCAGAGAATAATCTCATATATATTCACACAAGAGACTCAAACCTCCCAACTTATACTAAGATGACTTAAGCACCCGATCATATAATGATTTATGGGGGACTCGAACCTCTTTAATCGTGAAGTAGTAATAAGAGGGACTCGAACCACCCTGGTCACCTTGACCAACGTGTCAAAAATTATGGTTTCTAGTGTCTATCACCCATACCTCCACTTTCATGACTTAGATAAACAACATTTATTAGAGTCAACCAAAACAAGTATCACACATTCCACATTAAGGCAAACATTGTTGGTATCATCATATCAACTACACTTGCAAGTTAACAACAATATGCCAAAACAATTCTCATTAACTTGGAGAAAACAACTCCCTTTGTTCATTAATACATGGTGGGAGACACTCTCTTTTTTCATTAAATGATACCATTGTATTTCAAATATCTCTTTATATCATGAAATATTTTAAGACTTGTTCGATTTTACAAATTTCCACAGTTCTTATAATTGCAACTAATTTCTTATATGAGGTTGGGGACATAACCACTTTAAAAGTCACAAGTATGGAAAAATCGCAATTCACTAGTTCTTTCACCATACCTAAGCACCAACAGTTCAAAACTATAAATAAAGCATGAAAAATATATATAGACCAAGAGAAGCATTCTTCAATTCATAAATATTCAAAAGCCCCAACCCTTGATTCATAACCAATAGAAGCATCTCATGAAGAATACTTTTAAACACATGCTTTTACAAAATTAACAATGAGGGAAGAGTAACATGCCTTAAATAGTAAGATGTACGGAGAAAAATTACCTTTGAGAGTCCTAATTGATCAACCTTTTAAAACCCCTAAGTGTTCTTGACCTTGAGGGATTGTAAGTATTAAGAAGTTATTTTGATGTGTTTTGAGAGTTAATAACACCCTGAAGGGGTTATAATATGTGGGTTTGAAGTTAGGTAAGAGGGTAAATGTCCAAGATGCCCTTAACATAATAGTTGAAAAAATGCCTTCTTTGACTACAAGTCAACCCTTGACTCATAACTCCTCCTTACGAATCGACACCATGAGTCATAAATAAAGTAGTACGACTAAGGAAACATATATTTTTGACCTTATGACTCAACCTTAGGAATTATAATAGGACCCTACAACTCATAGGGTTAAGACATAGTCAACACAGAACCCAAAATAGGATTTACACTAGACATCCTATAATTACACCTAATGACTCATAACATATATTTATGGCTCTTAGTTAGCCACTTGTACTTAGATCAGAATCAAGCCATAAATTTATTGTTTTGGTTATGACTTATCCCAACGACTCTTTAGGAAACCTTACGACTCATAGGGTCCAATCGTTACCAGGGTAGTGAGCTCAAAGCTCAAGGAATTTTCAAGGTCCAAAATTTAGAGTGTTTCAGTTTGCCTCATACATCTCATGTCACTGATGGTATTTGGGTCATAGCAGATCGGTTAATCAAGTTGGCACATTTTATTCCTATTCAGATATCCTTCAACACCAAAAATTTAGCCCATATCTATGTTAGTGAGATAGTTTGTTTGCATGTTATGCCTTTATCTATCATTTTAGACTAGGGTTTAATGTTCACTTCTAGATTTTGGAGAAATTTTTAGGAAGAGTTGGGCACTCAGGTTTATCTTAGTACAACCTTCAATGCTCAAACCAATGGCAGTTGGAGCATACTATTAAGGTTATTGAGGTGCTCTGATCCTATCTTATCGATTGTTAAGGACAGTGGGAGCAATACTTAGACTTGGCAGATTTAGCATAGCCATTAAAGTATTAAAATGATGCATTTTAAGGCTTTGTATGGTAGGCGATGTCGTTCTTTGATTGGATGGTTTGAGACCTCTGAGTTTAGATTGTGGTGCTGACTTACTTCAAGAGTCACCAGATGTAGTCGAGGTGATTTAGGATAGGTTGAGGGCAACTCAGAGTAGGCAGAAGGCTTATGCAAATTGTAGACTTCGTGCCTTGATATTTAGAGTTGGTGACCTACTACTCCTTAGAGTATTTCCCATGAAAGGTGGGATAATATTTGTGAGAAAAGGTAAGAATAACCAGAAATATATTGAACACAGTTGTTGAGGTGTCTTATGAGTTAGCCATCCCCCATATTTTGCTGCAGTCCATCCAATTTTCCATGTTACTATATGGACACAATACATTCCTGACCCATGTGATATGCTTAGATGGGACTTAGTTCAATTGCATGAGCTATTGACCTTCGTGGAGGAGCTTATGCTCATATTGGCTAGTGATGCCAAACGGTTGTACACTAGAGAGATTACAGTAGCTACGGTTTAGTATTGGCAGTTCCTAGTATGGGAGGCTACTTAAGATATTGTAAGGGAGATGAGAATATGGTATCATTACCTGTTCAAGGCTTCAAGTACATCTTAATGCTTTACTTTTACGGATAAAAGTTTTTTATACTAAATATTGTAATGACTTCCAGGTCATTTTCTGTATTTCCACTCATTTTTTTAGAGCTTTCCTATAGCTTTCCCAATTCATTTATGACTTTTTGGAATATATAGTCTGATTATTGAGAAGTTTGTTTGGTTTTTAGAGAAAATTTGCTCTTTTGAAGCTTCGTTGGTTCAAATTGGCTACCGAGCAAAAATATCAATCAAATGAGCTCATATGCCAATTCTAACTGTTCCAACATCTCCTAAACATTGATCTAAGGCTAAGTGGACCCTTAATTTAGGTCACAAGGCTTTCAGACTTATTTTGGGATATTGGTAGAAAGCTAAAATATAGCAAATAGGTGTGGAAACCACTTTTTGTTTAACGACCTCAGATGGAAATTTCCACTTCACCATTGAGTCTGAAATGTCAAATTTGATTCGGTAGCATAATAAATTTGTGTATATGAAATTTTGGATGAATCCTGAGGGGTTGGCAGAGACTTGGAAAAGTGTTGGTGCACTGCTTAAGTACCCTTTTGTCCACTTAAGAAAGGGGACTCTTAAGCGGTCGGTCCATTGTTTAAGAGACTAGGTTGGCCCAGTAGAGATATGCTTGAGTGGAACTTCTACCGCTTAAGAAGTATCCTCTAAAGAGGCAAGAGGCCACTTATGTGGTACCTATGTAGTTGACCAAGTATCGCTAAAGCAACACTAGGTTGCTTAAGCGGTGACCACTTAAGAGTCCCTGTGTCCGCTTAAGTGGTACCCTAATAACTTGGAGGGATATAAACCCTCACTTAGGTTGATTTTCTCTATGTTTCTTTTATATTCATGTCTGTGGAACCCTAAAGAGTGTAGAAATTTAGGAGTATGTAGGATCAATTAATGCATTTCTTCTTTAAATTCTTAGTAAGTTTCATCTAATTTTATGGCTAATTTCTCATGATTTCTCAAAAATTTCCAAATCATTAATGGGTTGATTATAGCACCATTAGAGCTCATAATTCTCTTATTTTTAGGGTCAATCTTCCTTAAGCATAGAGGGATGTTTTATCTATTTCAAATTCCTTGTTAACCCTTTAATATGGATAGTTCTCATAAGAGAAGATAGCGTTAACCTAGATTGTTAAATAGAATTCATATACGAGGGATATTGCAACCTATAGTATTATTATTTATTAGTAGTAGAACTTTTTTTTAATAGTTAGAAGTATAGTTATAGAAGTGTAGTGGCATGAAAGGAGGATAAAGAGCGATTAGTTAAGCTGAATTATTGTTTGCTTGAAGTATGAACATAGTTACTGATGGTATCTATTCTATTAGAAAATTATTGGTTATTAATGAAAGCATTTGGTGGTTTAGTATTGTTAATTTAGGTCTCCCTTGAGGCTTCCTAAAGGAGTTTAGTTGAAACTTATAGATATATGAAAGTAACATAGGTGGATAGATGGGTAAATAGTCACAATATGTAGAAGAAGGAAGTGCTAATGTATTATAATATGATTACCATGTGATCATATGATGATTTGTTATTATTATGAGGTTCTAGTGTAGTAGTGTTTCTTGATGCTATATTTTATACCTTCCAAGTGGGAATAGTATATGAGGTGGGGTTGTAAATTATGTTTAGCACTAGACGTTAAGTTTGAATAGTGGATGATCATCAAGGTGGAAGTAATGATTGCTCGGTTAGTGGTGCTAGTTATATGGAAGTGATCTAGTAGGCTTGGGTACTATATGCAAAAGTTTAAGTCCATTTTATTCATAATTAAGAATGATTTTATACGTATGACATAGAAGTGTGCCCAAGATGATATGGGGTTGCTTTATTTTCTAAGGTTATTACGTGTTGTGTGTAGCCAGTAGTACCATTGATTTGCTTAGTGGAAGGAAGCTAGTTATATAGTATTTGACGTTCTTAGTAGTTAAGTTAAGGTGTTATGGATAGATGATGTTGAGCCTTCTTGGTATGATTTTGATTCTCATAGTTTAGGGAAAAATATATGTTTAGAGATTTTATATTAGTAGGCTATGATGGAAGAAGTATTGTTCATTGAAGGTTTGGGGATATCCATGTTAAGTGTTAAGATCAAAGTTTGAATCCTTGAAGATTGAGCAAATAGAAATAAAAGTTAAAGCACGAGATGGTGTAAACTTAGGATATGGTGATACTCATGAAGATTCTAAGTTTGTAAGTGTTCAAGTTATTATACGATGACTATTAGGCTATAGAAAGATAGAGTTGTATCTAAGAAGGAAGTATTAATAGTGGGTTTTTCACTTTCATATGTAGTCTTTCAGAATAAGTTTATATTATTCACGTGTATTGTTGTATTCCAAACTCTATAGTGCAATGAGTGTAGTTTAGGTTAGAGTTTAGTAAAGGGTTTCACATACTTGGAATGATGGCTTAAAGCTAAGGGGGGAGATGATAGAACAAGGAACGAAGTCAGGCTCTTAGATTCTAGTAGCGATGCCAGTATGTTTAGAACACTAGAAAGGAAGGATGAGGCCCAACCCATTCTTATTTAAGCTATTGTATTTTAGCTATCCCAATATCTACTTATGCCTTACATGTCAGTTCCATGATCATAGTTCATGTTCATATACATACTAGAGAATCATGTACTCTCCTAGTTACTAGTATGAGGATTTCCAGTTCATTCAACAATCGGAATCACATTCCATAAGTTATGAACTCCAAATTCAAGTCATGCAGATTATGACTCATGTATTCATGATTTATAGCATGTTCAATTCCTGTACTCATGCAACACTCTTAGCGATCAGGAAAATTTAGATCTATATCATATATGTCCTCAGATTGTAATTTTTTAATGAATCTATAACGTGAATACTCTATTCCTCAGGAATCAATAAAGTGTCAAGGTATGTTTGGTATCCCTTTATGTTTTAGGCCCTGGTATCCCAACCTTTCAGTGACCTCCCCTTAGATCAATATAGTGATGATAAATAATTATGTAGATGGGAAAGAGTAAATATATAATGGTGGGAAAGATTTTTGTACACTTGTTTTATGTAAGTCTATAAGTGAAGGAATATTGAGGTGAAGCTTTCTGAGTATGAATTGGTTAGTTGGGAGTATTTTATGTGTGTCTTCTTAAGAATAGTAAATGGAAGTTGTTATTGATAGAGGTATTAGAGAATATGAGAAAGATGCTTTAAGGGTGTTTGTTTGGAAGTGCATATGTTGTTATGAAAATAGGTTTGAATGTTATGTTGATGTGTCAGTGGATGAATGCATTGCGTGTTAGTAAATTCCTAGTAAGAGGTTGAATTTACTTGTTAAAGTGATAAGAAGAATTATCCTAGAGATGAGCAGTTATGAGAATGCTTGGGGCACTGAATTCATAGTTCAGACTAGTATTATGGTGTTATGTGAAGTACCTTGTGATTTCGAGTTAGGCTTGACCATGATGAGAGAATTTTGTTCAGTTTAGACTTTAGTAGATGGATTTACCAATGCACATGTGAGAATTATAAGTTGAATCAAGTGAATATAGTATTTAAGGGGATACTATAGTTGAGGGAGTATATAAGAAGCATTGCTAAGCTTGAAAGTAAGAAGTTGTATTGCTTAAGGCCTAGTAATTCTATCCTAGCTTATGATTTATAGGTCTATGTTCCATGCTATAGAGTTGTAGCACTGTTGAAATTTTTTATTCAGATGTCTTGTTCAGATCATGCCTAGAGTTCATTGCTCCCTAATATCGTTAGAACTCCCTAGAAGGGTGTTGAATAAATACCCCATTTGGATGTGAGCATTCAGTATGATCTAGTCCATATAACCTGCAATCTAGTTTAGCAATCAAATAGATAAGCTCCTATAGATTTCCAACTTCCCATCTAGCCGAACTACCTAAAGTTTTTCGAGCATGGCCATTCTATGAGGTAAAATGTTTAAATTTGTGCAAATTATGAGGTCTGCTCAGTCCATGCATCAGGCATCAGTCTTAGATTTAGCTATTTAGTAATGTTTCAGTTCATAAGTATTTAGTGGATGATCTTAGTTTTCTAAGTATTCTAGCTCAGACAATGTAATACCAATTGTATGATCTTAGACTTGTTGTCTCATAATTCGTGCCCACATAATTTATCACTTCTTAGTTCTATATGTATGATTGCATCATCAACACTTTAAGCAAATTACAAACTCTCAGCATGAATCAGCTCTTTATAGAAAGTAAAGGTAAGTAAACTCAGAAATCAGTTTCATGATAGTGGTTTCTAAAGTTTCAGACTTATTCATGTAAGTATGTTTCCGGATGTGCATGTTTAGTATATAATATCAGTTACCTTAGTTCAGAATTCTCAGTCCAATAAGTCTCATTCAAGGATGAATGTTATCAAGGGGGAGATATTGTAATACCCCATACTTTTTCTAGTCCCATTTAGCTCCTAGTCTATCATGGGTGAACTTTAAAAGTTAATAACCCTTGATACATGTATACTTTTACAGTACTATACCCACCAATGTGTAGAAAACTGAATCATCTTTCCAATGATAAAAATTTTACCTTAATTCTATACTTGATTGAGAAGTTATGGCGGTTTTAGTGAAAGAAGTAGGGCATCACGATGAGCACGCATCGCGGTGAAGGATAAATTTATAGTTGTCCGATTTCTAGTGGAGCACCACGATTGGCCCGCATAGTGGATAAGGTCCAACTCCCATTCATCCCTTAATCAACGTAATTTGCCTATATCATGTCAAAATTCTCAATTGGACAGACACTGCATCACGGTGGAGTGCAAAGTAGCAGTCGACCCTTTTCTAGTGAAGCAACGTGATTTTACCGCATCATGCCAGAGGCCAAAATGGCGGTCTTCTGCTTTCTATTAAGCCATTGTGATACTGGTGCATTGCAGTGGTGTGTCAAATTAAGATTTTCCAGTTCTGAGTTAAATTTTACAATGGGCCCTCTAGTCATTTCCCCAAGCCCCAAATCGTGTAAAACACAAAATCTTGCCATATCTAAGCAAATTATGCATGTTTTTCATCCACTTTCTCTCAAAGAAACCCTAAAACATCAAACCTTAATCCCCAAGAAATCCAAATTCCACCATTCTTTTTCCAAGATGACTCAAAATTAAGGATTCCCCAATTTAAGAACTTCAAGAATCAATCTTCAAGAGCACAACTAGAAACACAAAGTTCAAGCTTCTTCATTCAGTCCTCAATTAAGGTATGTGGGGTTCTTCAACAAGGATAATCATTTAATCCTTGTGTCCAAAATTAGTGTTAAAGTTGAATTTTTCATGAAATTATATGAATTTCAATTTAGGGTTTATACCCACTCATCATTATTTGAATATTTTGATACAAGTGATTTAGATGATGAATTGCATATCTACTTTCATATTTTTATGCGTGTGACAATATTTTCTAGATTTAGAATTGAGTTATCAAGATTTTCATTATTTATGAACTTTATGATGATTTGACATGAGTTAAAGGATTGGTCTTAATCCCTACTTTGAATATTGATGTTTCAAGAAAGATGTCGGTTTTAAGCATCCCATGACTTGTTATATTCAGATTTTTCAAAAAGATTTGATCTTTTGATCTCATCTTAGATATAGAATCCACTTTACAAATTTAGCTACAGTTTATAGTAAATAGATTTACAAGAGGTTTTCATTGTAAACCCTTATATTAATTTTAAAAGTGGATTTCCTATAGAATGAATGGACAAATTAAAGGGAGTAGTATTTAGCACCAAGTGGGAAGTATGGGTTTAGCGCATCCTACTTCCCTAGAACTATGAGCCAACATAGGTACATATTTATATTATTCACATTTTTATATGGATGATAGTTACAGATGTGATCACTTAGCTTAGGTTATACTCCTTAGAAAAAGTATGAAACCTCTCCCCATTGTGTGGTTTTCCAATAAGGGAACTAGATGTTGGACACTATGATAGATCACATAGTGTATGTCGGCAAGAAGAACCTCCTTACAGAAAAGTTTAATCCTAACAGAAAATAATTATAAAACAACTTTTAGAAACTAAGTGTAAAGGCTCACAATTTTATTCATATTTTTCTTTACATAAGTCATTAGCCATGAGATTTCACCTTTTAGTTTTATAGGACCCTGCAAAGTTCCTTCGTATTCTGGGCCTTAGAACGTGTCAAGTGAAGTGTAATTCTAGTCCTAAAAGATTGAGAAGATACTTTCCAAGTGATTGGTATTTAAACCATATAGAATTTTCTTAAATTTGATGTTTTATCATGTAAAGAATTGAATTATCTTTCCAACGATACCAATTTCATCCAAATTCAGCATCGGGGTGAGAAGTTATAGCCTTTTTACTAAGAGTTTTCAGAACCACCTAGGTGTGATGGATGATCCGATAGACCATCGAGTCTACAATGGACCTTCATGACCAAGGAAGAAACTCCCTTTCCTAGTACAAGTGCGACGGCCAAGACGATGGACCGTCAAGGCTGCGACGGACTATCGCTGAGACCGTCACCAATAGGGCAGTGTGGTTTTATCCTAGCCATCATACGACGGATGATCTGATGGATCATTGGACATACGATGGACCATCGATCTGACCGTGGCATCGATGCAGTGTGTCCCTTTTTTGGTCATCGTACAACAAACGACCCGATGGACCATTGGACTTGCGATGAACCGTCGCTCCGACCATCGCAGACCCTATTCAGTATTTTTAGCTCATAGTTAAAAGGGCTTTTTGGTCTTTTCCACTCTTTTATCAACCATATATGTTCCAAACGAAGAAAATGGCTTCATTCATTATCTAAAACACACGAGAGCTAGAGTTTCTCCCTCAAGATCAAATCTAAAACCCTTCTCAAGAAATCCAAGAACTCACCATAGATTTACAAATTGAGTTGAGATTTAAGCTCCCCAAGTTCAAGGGTTGCAAGAACCCTCTCTCAAGAGTAAGAATAAGAGTTTGACGCAAGCTTGTTCATCCAATTTCATAATCTAAGGTATGTGGAGTTTTTCACAAGGGTAATCCTTTCATCCTTGTGTCCAAAGGCTTATTTAAACTATGATTTTCTGCAATCTATGAGATTTTACATGAATTTGAATTAGGGTTTTTCACCTATTATTATTAATTGTAATATTTTGATGTTTCCCAGTATTTGAGAGTCTAATGGCATGATTTTAACATGTTTTCTTGAGAAATTGCAGTTGATTCTATACCTCATGATTTTAATCCTTGAGAAATTAATAGTTGAAATATTTTAGATATCGAAGTATATGAGCATGTTGAGATTTTGAGACAAATTGCTGAAATTTTCAGATTTCTACACGAGTTATGAATCTATATGCTATCTATTATACTTTTGATGAGTTTTAACTTGAGAGTTAATTATGGGTTATTGAGACCTACTTGAGATTTGCAATTTTATGAACTCTTATGCTATAAGAACCCATGATTTGAAGTATTCTAAGATTATTGAGAAATGTTTTGACCTAATGGTCATGGAGTTTTGAAATCCACTTCACTACATGAGATTATAGATTTGATTATTGGGTTCTTGATGAACCATGAGATTATTTTAATGTTAATTTCCATGAGATGATCAAGATAAACTAAAGAAAGTAGTATTTAGGATCGAGTTGGGTAAGTTACTATGGTTTCTTAACTCAAAACTACGTGCCACCGTAGGTTTGAAATTTTGGGCCTAAGGTTGAGATATTAGGCCCAAGGCTGAGATAAGTGATCACTTAATTAAGGTTATACTCCCTGGGAAGAGTATGACACTCCTTCCCAACGTGGGGTCTCTTCCTTAGGAGGACAAAATGTTGGATTCCATGTAGCTCGCATGGTTTATGTCAGTTAAGAGAACCTCTCTTGATACAAGTTATTTTTCCTAATAGTAAAGTTGTAGATTTGCTCCCTAAGACTAAAGTATTTTCCCTTGATATAATTATTTTCCCTAAAGCTTGAAATGAGATATTTTCCTAAAGTGAATAAAATGCCTTCAAGTATGTTTCAAAGTTATATGATTCCGAATTTCAAGTACTTGAGTTTAAAAGAGTTATGAGTTCTTAAGCATTAAAGAAGTTTTACTCTTCATGATACATATTAATGAGTTGAAAATATTGTTAAAAGTTTCCTTTAGCCTATGGGTAATGAGAATAAGAGAATATTATCGATTTCAAAGTTAAACTATGATGACTCATGAGATTCGTGTTACATGCTCTAGTCTACATGATTCATGATCTTTGCATTTTATAATTATTCAAGTCATGTGAGTCATTACTTATTGCATGCATGATTGGATTGAAAGTATTGATGTTGTTTTATATAAATGCATACACCCCCACATAGTCTGTACAATCCCAAGTATTGATCCATATTTACGTCTATGTACTACATTGTATTATAATGTAGGTTCAGGGGCTCAATCCAGCCTTGTCAGTGACTTTTGAGTACCTCTGTCTACATTCCTATAGTGGTGAGTCCTTTGAGGACCTATATTCAGACATTTCTGTATTTGAGAGACTATATTTTTACTTTCAGTTTATTTTGAGTCAGTTGGGGACCTGTCCCAACGGCTCTCTAGTTCATGGATTAGTAGAGGCTTTGTCAGACTAGTTATCATATTGTGATTGTGTTGAGAATTCCAGTATTATGGTTGTTTAGATCGAGTATTTTCTCTGTATCTCCCTTCATATGATATGACTATACTATGTTTGAATTATTTCATCTTGAAATGAGTGTTATTAGTAGAAACAGGCTCAAATGATTAGCTTAGGGCTACTTGTTGCCTTAAGCACCGTGTGACAACCTGGGAGGAAATTTTCGGTCTTTACAAACTTTGTATCAGAGCCTAAGGTTCTAAGGAATCCTAGGGAGTCTGACAAGCCGCGTTAAGTAGAGTCTTGATCATCTGTGTGTAGTGCGCCACATCTATGAGCAAGAGGCTACAAGAAGTTTTAGGAAAAATTTGTTTCTTTCTTTCAGATTATATCATTCCTGTAGTTGCCCCTCTCATCTAATAATTTTTGCTCTCCTATTTTAGAAAATGCCTCTCTGAAAAGTGAATGCCCACAGAAATGATGTTGAGCAACCCCCATCCGTTGATCCATTGAATAAGACTGTGTGTCATATTGAGTTTTTAGTGGCCTTTTAGGTATTAGCACAAGCAGTCACCGCTAATGTTCGGGCCAATAACCAGGCCATAGTTGCAAATCAGCAGAGAGGTGATGTAGCTACTTCTAGGATCCGTGATTTCATATCGATGAATCCACCAGAGTTTTATGGGTCCAAGGTAGAGAAAGACCCACAGTTGTACCTTAAGGAGGTGAGAAGATCACGCAGGTGATGCATGTTTCAAAGAAAAAAAGTGTTGAGTTAGCGTCTTACAGGTTGAAGGATATAGCTTATGACTGGGTTGTATCATGGAAGAGTAGTAGAGGTGAGGATGCTACTCCTATGACTTGGCAGGTATTCCAAGATACATTATTGGAAAAGTTTTTTCTGCTTGAGATGAGGGAAGCAAAGATTGAGGAGTTTATGAACTTGAGGCAGGGATCTTTGACTATTAAGGAGTACTACTTGAAGTTCAACCAGTTGGCTAAGTATGCTCCTGATTTGATTTCTGACACCTGGTTAGTATGAGCAAGTTCATGATCGGTGTTTCTGGGTAGGTACTGAAGGAATGTAAGACTGCAATGCTATATAGGGATATAGATCTAGCTAGGTTGATGACGTATGCCCAGAAGATAGAGGTAGAAAAGATTAGAGAGAAAGATAGAGTTAGGGGTAACAAGAGGTCTAGCTCTGAGTAGCATATGTTTAGCTATTCTAGGCTCCATGGAGGGAACCGCCCTCAGTTTTAGAGACGTCCGTCTATACCAGCGCCTTCATCAGCTAGTGCTCCCATGCCTAGAGGCAGACAGGAGCAAGGGGGAAGGCCTTTTATGTCTAGGTTGCAGAACAATATTGGTAATAGGCCCCGTTATCCTCCTTGTACTAAGTATGGTAGGGATCATCTCGGTGAGTGTTTTGTAGATTTGAGGGGCAATTTTGGTTGTGGAAAGTAGGGCCAAAGACTTAGAGATTGTCCTCATACTAGACAGGGGAACAGATATGCCCAACCTCAGGCACAAGCTACTAGTGCACCAACTCATGTTCCCAGTCCCACCCCTCCTCAGGGCGCTTCATCTAGCACCACTGGCGGTCAGCGCCAGAATAGATTCTATGCCTTACCATTCCGCCAGAAGCAGGAGGAATCTCCCGATGTTTTTAAAGGTATGCTTCATGTGTTTTTCTTTTATTTCTATGTGTTATTGGACCCCGGGTCAAGTCTCTTTTATGTGTACCCACTTGTAGCTGTGAATTTCAAAATAAGTCCCGAAAATATTTTTGAGCCCTTCCTAGTTTCTACACCAGTAGGGGAGTCAGCTGTTGCTAAACAAGTGTATAGAGGTTTTCCTATTACTGTTCTTCATAGAGTCATACTTGCTAATTTGATAGACTTCGACATGGTGGATTTTGACCTTATTCTGGGTATGATTGGCTTTATTCTTTTTATGCATCTATAGACTATCGTACCCGTGTGGTCAAGTTTCAGTTCCCTGATGAGCCAGTTTTTGAGTGGTTCGAGAGTTCGGTATCTCCCAAGAGTCATTTTATCTCCTATCTCAAAGCCAAAAATCTAATATCCAAGGGTTATATCTATTACCTAGTTAGAGTCAAAGACACTAAGTACAAGGCTCCAACTATTCAGTCAAGTAAAAATTATCAATGATTTTCCAGATGTTTTTACGGAAGATCACCCTGGGGTACCTTCCGATAGAGAGATAGAATTTGGGTTTGACCTTCTTCCCAACACTCATCCCATTTCTATTCTGCCATACGGTATGGCACCTACTGAACATAAGGAGTTGAAAAAGCAATTCAAAGATCTTTTAGACAAAGGTTTCAAAAGGCCCAGTATTTCTCCTTGGGGCACACCTATTCTATTCTTACGGAAGAAAGACGGTTCTTGTAACACCCTAATTTTCTGAACTGGAATGCTACACGGTGCTCATGACCCCGAAGGACCACCAGCTAACCCATAACTGATATCTATACCTATATACTACATAATATATCACAAAATACAGAAACATGAGCATGAAATGCCATAAGGTTCTAACTGAATAAACGTCTGATAACAAAATATCTGAAAAAGGTATAACAATACCAAAACAAGTCATAAATACTGAAAATAATGAGATCTGAATATCTAATCTGACATCTAGTCTGAAATCCTCTAACTGAACTGAATAAGGAGTTGAAGGAACATATCTCCAACTAACTCCATCTAGCAACTGAATAGTAAATATAGCAATAATGATATCGTCCTCGAATGAGAAGGACTCACTACAAACTCTAAACACTAGAGTACTACTGCTGATCTGGAGCTCATGCCTCTAAACCTATGGTCTAATATAAGAGAATGCACCATAGCCCAAATGCATTAGTACGTCTGAATGTTCTGAGTATATGAGTGAGGTAGGCTAAATGCAAAGGGTTATATACATAAACAATGCTGACTAATATAAACGCAATAATATATACATGCATACATAACTGTAACTGAACTCGTGGAGATATTGACTACTGAGTCTGAATATAACAATATGAGTGTACTGATACTGAGATACTGAATAGATGGACGACTATTTTTGATAGTTTGAATTATGAAGAACTTATCTGAATGACTATGTCTAACAGTCCTGAAACTGAGTACTGATAGTATAAGTTCTAAGAATTGGTAATAATGATAACATCAGTGACTGTATCTGATAATCTTGAATCTGATAGAACTATCTAAGTCCCATACAGTATTTTAGTTGACTGTATCTGACAGTCCTAATATACTGAAATCTGAAGAACTATCTGAGTTCTTTTTAGAGATTGGGTGACTGTACCTGACAGTCATGAAATCTGTAACTAAAACTGTGGGAAGTATTTATCTAATCGACATGCCCCAAGATAAGATGACTGGGGTCCAATCTCTACCCTGACTAGAAGGGTATCAATACCGCGCCACTAGTAAGGACAATATGTGAGCAACCCTCATATAAAAGGTAACTTTAGTGAGAACGGTGGGAATCCTCATATAACAGGTTAAGCCACATATTCTACCCTCATATAACAGGCTGTGATGTCTCAACTTATGCTGGCTACATAGTTTTGGAACTTAGGGATTGGTTCTAAGGATCTCAGTCCTAATCTAGGGGGTGAGTCCCCATCCCTAGGATCACACGGTACTGAATCCTACTCCCATCTGAAAGACACTGAACTAAATAATTAGGATGAACTAAATAACTAAACTGAACTAACTAGCTGAACTAATAATGATTAACTAGATTGATACTAGTGGTATTGTTTAGCAGAGCTAAACTAAGTTTACTGGATTCCAATGACTGAAGGAATGTACTAAGTTCTGAGGACTAGCTGAGAGTACTGAAGTTACTGAGATTGACTTTGAATAGTGAAGTTACATATATTACTGAGATCACTGATATTAGTGAACTACTTAGATTACTGAGGTTACTGAGCACTGAAATTACTGAGAATACTGAACTAGTGAGATTACTGAGTTTTCCTGAGTCACATGATTGACTGAATTCTACTGAATCATAGCTTGATTTTGTATATCGTGAAAGATGACATGGCTCTAGGAACATAACTATAGTTTTCGGGTATGAATACCCCCAGGACTTGATGGAAGGAATCTGACACAACATGACAGACTTGATCATAAGATTGGAGTCCACAATTCATATTATCATAAATAGAGGACATTATACATCATGTAGTTTCTCAATATATTAAGCATGGTAGGGAGTTCATAGCTATATTTTGTGTGCTTATTGTATATCTCCATTATCACACATGCTTCATACCACAACAATAGCAACACATGAAAAACATGGAATTCATATTAAAGTATATAGCTAACATGGACTTGTCATTTAGACATCATGGAATCATATAAACATGAATTTCTAGCATCCTAAGCATTTTATCGAACACCTTGCATGCATTCTTTAAGGCATAGGTGTGCTTCATAACTTGTACCATTTTACACCATCTAAGGTTCATAGTTTTCAACTAACAAACATATATGTTCCATGAAAACACCTCTAGATATCATTTTGAAACTTAAACAACAATCATCAACATGTACATGCTCATATCACCACAAAAAGTTCACAAAATAGTATTTGAAACATGGTTCTTGAGCTCTATGAACAAATTGGATCCATAGATAAACACTACGCATACCTTAAAACTTTATCTTGAAAGAGATCTAATGTTTTTAAAGGTTCCTGAAGAAATTAGGCTTGCCCTTGATTTTTCTTGACTAGGGTTAACCCCTTTGGGAAAGAATGTTCTTGTTCCTGAAGAGATGATCTTGATAGAAAACCCTAATCTTGTGGTTGAAAGCGTAAGAGAGGTTTTTTTGAGATACTTAACTAAAGAAAAATGAGAAAAATTATGCCTCTTTAGGGTTATAAGTCGTGGGAAGTGAAGAAAAAAGACCAAAATGCCCTTATGAAATAAATTTCCAGTTGCTGAAAGTAATAGCTGACGACATTTGTGATATGGCATCAAAAATGTGATAAGCCATCAAAAATGTTGTCACACGGAAGCTGGATTCTGGCTAAGGCTGATGACATTTGTGACATGGCGTCAAAAATGTGGTAAGCTACCACGAATGTCGTCACTTAGGAGATTGTTTCTGCCTAAGGCTGACGACCTTCGTGATAGGGCATCACAAATGTGGTAAGCTACCACAAATATCATCACTTAGGAGCTGGTTTCTACCTAAGGCTGATGACCTTCGTGATAGGGCGTCACAAATATAGTAAGCTACCACGACTGTCGTCACACTGTTTCCAGTCTGACATGCTGGAGTAGAATAGGAATAACTCTATGCTCTAATATTGGATTTAGATGATATTAGTATCGTTGGAAAGATAATTCAATTATCTATCTATTGATAGGTCATGAGCTCAAAATTCCAAGTATAATGAGAGATATGATCATTTGAAGTTGACTATACCAATATCCTTCTCAAGAATTCAATCGGTAAGGAATGTTTTGATTCGCCTGATAGCTGGCAGTTATTTAAAGCCTTAATATACATCTAAATTAATCATAAAACTATAAAAGAACCATGATTTACTGTGCATGATCTTGGTATATGGCTCTAATATTGGTTTGGATTTTTTGGGTTATTACAATATCTCCCCCTTGGAAACATTCATCCTCGAATGATACTGGCTGAGATGAGAGAAAATACAACTTACATGAATATATAGCATGAATTACTAATCATGATTTGATGGATGACATGACTAAAAACTGAGTATATCATACTGTACATGCATATCTGATGTATGGGTAGCTAATTTATGAATGTAGGACTGAGTGTTCTGATAAACTGAGTTTCACAAAATGAGAATGCATATCTGATGCTTAAATGATAATTTGAATCCATGCATATCTGATGCACAATTATATGTCTGACATGATACGTGAATACATAATTGAAAGTACTGATAAACTGACCACACATATCTGATGTGTGAATACATGACTGGACTGACTTATGAACATGTGACTAAACATGTAATGGTACAGATACTTAGTTTGAACTGAAAACTAAGAATGGAACTGAATACCAAGTTTGTTATTGAAATTTGAACATGAGAATGAGTAACTTCAAGGAAGGCTGTTACCTTGAACTAAAAATAATGATGAGTCTGAGATTGATTACTCAATATGCATGGGCGGAGACATAAGAAATTAATTGAGTCTGGAACATGACAAATGAACTGAACTGAGTCTCTAATGTGTGACATAGATAGAGTATCATATCATGGCTACACTGAGCCATTGAGTACATGGCTTACTGGTGAGTTTTGAAGCTAGAGGGTCGGCTCATGAGTAACACTTCCTCCAATATAGATTCATCAAAGAAAATGACATATTTAAATCAAGGTAGTTTGGGGGCTATATTGTATCTCCCCCTTAGGACACTATGTACCTTGAAGAATGTTTGACTGACCTTGCGGAGATATTGAGGAAGTTGAGGCGATGCACAAGGAACCTAGGTACGAAATCATGACTGATTATCTGAGATTTGAAACTGAAGTGTGATTAATGAATGCATAGACGTACTGAGTTATCTCATTAACTAAGTAACTAGTAATTGAATGCTGGGTATGAAAGACTGAATTGGACTTAATCTGAGTAGCTGGGATAAGGTCATAAAGTGTTATGCATATGAGAAGGGACTAACTGAGTAACATAAGGTAACTGATCATTAATTTCATGGAATCTATATTGTTTGAAAATCCAAGACCAATCGTATTACATGATTTGGAAACATTCCATAGATTGAGGTATTAGAATACCTATAACTGAGTAGTTAATAACTGTATGCTATGGTCAAGCAAATCTAAAATTGAACTAAATTTCTGAGCTGAATACTAATCTAAAGCTGACTCTATAACTTAAAACTGTAATGGGGATCCATACTGGATCTAAATGCTGGGTCCTGATAATTGAATACTGAAACTGAGGTTTAAACATATACTGAAGTTCTTAATTCTGAGACTGAACACTAATTACTGAGTACTGAACTGTAACTGAGATAGAAACTGAGTTGTGATAGTTCCACAATGAAGGCTGACATAAGTTAAGGATCTAAATATACATTCACACTCTGAATTTTTTCCCAATTTCTAAGTACTAACTCTCGCTAGCTCCTTGCTTACATACTAATAGGATATTTAAGCCTATCTTTGTAAATATACCCGTGTGTAAAGAAAGCATGCAAAAAACTTTTCTTAACATGAATCATTCACTCTCTTATATAAGCAACTACTCATTGCTACACTACACTATTTTCACAAAGATAGCTCATTGAAGGGGTTAAGTCAGGAGAATCTGAAACATGAATAGACACATAACTGAACTTTGCACTTGACTAAAGTCTGAGGGATAGAATATAAATACCATGTGTGCACCAAAAGGTCTAAACTGAGGGTATTCATGACATAGTCTGAATTTAACAGATCAGTAGGGATGTAGCATGAGTCATGGAAGCTGAGTAAATTGTAAAACATGATATGCATACATGAGTCATGAGCTACATGACCTTAGTCTGGAATTTTTGAGTTCATGGAACATGATTTGTAACACTGAGTGATCTATAACTAACTTCCTATACTGGGAACTGAAAGCACACACAATTCTATGGAATACTTGTGAACATAAGCTATATCCATGGAATCTGAGACATAAAGCATGCATAGGCATTATGCTGACTGAAGTACAAAGCTTTATGCTGAGATAAGGATGGATCGGGAATCATCTGCCCTAACTATTTTTCTGTACATACTAGCACTACTACTAGAATCTGAGAGTCTGACTTGGGTAGTTGATCTACCATCTCCCCCTTGGCTTTAAGCCATCATCATTAGCCTGAGAATACTAAAAAAATCTCTGAACTGAACTAGAATTATCATCACATACTTATACTCTAATCAACACATGCTCGCCTTACTAAACACATTATCTGCCTCTGTTTCCTCACATACTACCATTATTCTTAATTTTAAGTCACTAAACTTAACTTTTCTAACTCACACTGTTCAAGCCTACTGATTCATTATAGCATAACTATCCCTATGAATACATAATCTATTCAATATGGTTATCGTATCCCAACTTTTCTACTACTAAACTCCTGATTTCATGCTTCTAACTCTGGGTCACATGCTATCATAGATTTTTGAGAAGAGATCTGATGGAATATCTAAATTTGGGTTCGAGAACGAGTTCTCATGATTATGAATGAGATTTGTACAACTTTGGAACATAACTTAACTGATGGGATACTATCCCAGAAAACCCTATCTTTAGGACTTAAGCTTCACGATTTTTGTTACCTTGAAAGTAAGGTAAAGATGACATGAGGGAAGAATAATGTAAAACTACATGGGTTCTGTAGAGAACCTTGCTATATCTCAATCTAAGACATGAAAGAAGGGAAACTATTCCTAAAATATCTTATATCCTCCTGCACATAAGTGTGGTGCACAACACACGCATATACAAGACTCTACTAGATGCAGCTTTCAGACTTCCTAGGACTCTATCAAACCTTAGGCTCTAATACCAAGTTTGTAACACCCCAACTTTTGGAACTGGAATGCTACACGGTGCTCATGACCCCGAAGGACTACCAACTAATCCATGGCTGATATCTGTACGTATATACTGCATAATATATCATAAAATACGGAAACATGACCATGAAAGGCCATAAGGTTCGAACTGAATAAATGTCTGATAACAAAATATCTAAAAAAGGTATAAAAACACCAAAACAAGTCATAAATACTGAAAATAATGAGATATGAATATCTAATCTGACATCTAGTCTGAAATCCTCTAACTGAACCGAATAAGGATTTGAAGGAACGTGTCCCCAACTAACTCCATCTAGCAACTGAATAGTAAATATAGCAATAATCATATCATCCTCGAATGAGAAGGACTCACTACAAACTCTGAACACTGGAATACTACTGCTGATCTGGAGCTCGTGCCTCTGAACCTATGGTGCAACATAAGAGAAAGCACCATAGTACAAATGAGTCAGTACGTCTGAATGTACTGAGTATACAAGTGAGGTAGGCTATATGCAAAGGGTTATATGTATGAAAAATGCTGACTAATATGAACGTGAGAATACATACATGCATACATAACTGTAACTGAACTCGTGGAGATACTGACTACTTAGTCTGAATACTGACAACATAAGTGTACTGATATTGAGATATTAAATATATGAATAACTATTTTTGATAGTTTGAATTATAAAGAATTGGTTTGAATGATTGTGTCTAATAGTCCTAAAACTAAGTACTAATAGTGTAAGTTCTGAGAACTTGTAATAATGATAACATGAGTGACTGTATCTAACAATCCTAAATCTGATGGAACTATCTGAGTCTCGTACTATATATATGTTAATTATATCTGACAGTCCTGATATACTAAAATCTGAAGAACTATTTGAGTTCTTTACTGAGACTGGGTGACTGTAGCTGACAGTTCTAAAATCTATAACTGAAAATATAGGAAGTATTTATCTAACCGACATGCCCCAAGCTAAGCTGACTGGGGTCCAATCTCTACCCTGACTGGAAGGGTTTCAATATTGTGCCACTGGTAAGGATAACATATAAGAAACCCTTATATAACAGGTAATTCTAGTAAGAACGGTGGGAACCCTCATATAACTGGTTAAGCCATCTTATCTACCCTTATATAATAGGTTGCAATGTATCAACCTACGATGGCTACATAGTTATGGAACTTAGGGATTGCTTCTAAGGATCTCAATCCTAATCTAGCAGGTGAGTCCCCATCCCTAGGATTACTCGATGTTGAATCCTACTCCCATCTGAAAGAAACTGAACTAAATAACTGGGCTGAACTGAATAACTGACCTGAACTGATTAGCTGAAATAATACTAATTAACTAGATTGATACTAGTGATATTGTTTAGCGAAGCTAAACTAAGTTTACTGGATTCCGATGACTGACGGAATGTACTAAGTTCAAAGAATTAGCTGAGAGTACTGAAGTTACTGAGATTGACTTTGAATACTGAAGTTATAGATATTATTGTGTATTGAGATCATTGAGATTAGTGAACTACGGAGATTATTAAGGTTACTAAGCACTGAAATTAATGAGAATACTGAACTAGTTAGATTACTGAGTTTTCCTGAGTCACATGATTGACTGAATTCTACTGAATCATAGCTTGATTTTGTATATCGTCAAAGATGACATGGCTCTAGGCACACAACTATAGTTTTTGGGTATGAATACCCCCAGGACTTGATGGAAGGAATCTGACACAACATGACAGAGTTGATCATAATATTGGAGTCCACAATTCATATTATCATAAATAGAGGACATTATACATCATGTAGTTTCTCAATATATTAAGCATGGTAGGGAGTTCATAGCTATATTTTGTGTGCATATTGTATATCTCCATTATCATGCATGCTTCATACCACAACAATAGCAACACATGAAAAGCATGGAATTCATATTAAAGTATATAGCTAATATGGATTGTCATTTAGACATCATGGAACCATATAAACATGAATTTCTAGCATCCTAAGCATTTTATCAAACACCTTGCATGCATTCTTTAAGGCATAGTTGTGCTTCATAACTTGTACCATTTTACACCATCTAAGGTTCATAGTTTTCAACTAACAAACATATATGTTCCATGAAAATACCTTTAGATATCATCTTGAAACTTAAATAACAATCGTCAACATGTACATGCTCATATCACCACAAAAAGTTCACAAAATAGTATTCGAAACATGGTTCTTAATCTATATGAACGGATTGGATCCATAGATGAACACTACGCATACCTTAAAGCATGATCATGAAAGAGATCTAATGTTTCTGAAGTTTGCTGAGGAAATCCTTAGGCTTGCCCTTGATTTTTCATGACTAGGGTTTAACCCCTTTAGCAAAGAGTGTTCTTGTTCCTAAGGAGATGATCTTGAGAAGAAACCCTAATCTTGTGGTTGAAATCATAAGAGAGGGTTTTTTAGATGCTTAATTGAAGAAAAATAAGAAAAATTATGCCTCTTTAGGGTTATAAGTCATGGGAAGTGAAGTTAAAAGACCAAAATACCCTTATGAAATAAATTCTCAGTTGCTGAAAATAATAGCTGATGATATTTGTGACATGGTGTCAAAAATGTGATAAGCCATCAAAAATGTCGTCACACAGAAGCTGGATTCTGCCTAACGATGATGACATTTGTGACATGGCATCAAAAATATAGTAAGCAGTCAAAAATATCGTCATACAGAAGCTAGATTCTGCCTAAGGCTAACGACATTTGTGACATAGTGTAAAAGATATGGTAAGCTACCACGAATGTCATCACTTAGGAGCTGGTTTTTGCCTATGGCTGATGAACTTCATGATAGGGCATCACAAATGTGGTAAGCTACCATAAATATCATCACTTAGGAGCTAGTTTCTGCCTAAGGCTGACGACCTTCGTGATAGGGCGTCACAAATGTGGTAAGCTACCATGAATGTCGTCACACTATTTCTATCCTAACATACTGGAGTAAAATAGGAATAAATCTTTGCTCCGATATAAGATTTATGCAAAATTGGTATAGTTGGAAATCTAATTCAATTATCCATCTGTTAATAGGTCATGAGCTCAAAAATTCCAAGTATAATGAGAGATATGCTCATTTGAAGTTGACTATACCAATATCCTTCTGAAGAATTCAATCGATAAGGAATATTTTGATTCATCTGATAGCTGGAGTTATTTAAAGCCTTAATATACATCTAACATAATCATAAAACTATAAAAGAACCATGATGTACTATGCATGAGCTTGGTACATGGCTCTAATATTGGTTTGGATTTTTCAGGGTATTACAGTTCTTTGTGTATCTATATTGACTATAGTCAACCTAACCAGGTCACAGTCAAAAATAAGTATCCTTTTCTGAGAATTGATGACCTGTTATATCAATTTCAAGGTACAAGTTATTTCTACAAGATATACCTTAGATCCAGCTATCACCAATTTAAAGTGAGGGAATGTGATATTCTAAAGACAGCCTTTCGAACCCGCTATGGTCACTTTGAGTTTTTTGTCATGTGTTTTGGGCTAACCAATGCCCCAGTAGTTTTTATGAACCTTATGAATCGAGTTTTAAAGCAATATCTTGATATTTTTGTCATAGTGTTCATAGATTACATCCTTGTCTTCTCCCGTAGTTAGCATGATCATAAAGATCACCTTAGAATTATCTTGCCTAAGAGGTCACCAATTTTTTGTCAAATTTTGTAAGTGTGAATTTTGGATAAGGTCTATAGCCTTTCTGGGTCATATTATTTCAGCCAAAGGTATTAGAGTTGATCCCCAAAAGATAAAAGCTGTAAGAAATTAGACTAAACCTATCTCCCTGTCTGACATTAGAAGTTTCTTAGGTCTAGCGGGCTACTACCATCATTTTGTTGAAGGTTTCACTTTTATTGCGTCTCCCATGACCCAATTGACTCAAAATAAAGTTAAGTTTCAATGGTTAAATTCCTGTGAGAAGAGTTTTCAAGAGTTCAAGACTCGACTTACTTCAGCCCCTATGTTGACTTTGCCTGATAGTATAGATGGTTTTGTGGTGTATTGTGATACCTCTAGAATTATTTTAGGTTTTGTGTTGATGAAAAGTTGTAAGGTTATAGCCTATGCCTCTATACAGTCAAAGCCGCATGAGAAGAATTACCCAACCTATGATCTTGAGTTAGCTGTTGTGGTCTTTGCTTTGAAAATATGGAGACACTATCTTTATAGTGTTTATGTTGATGTGTTTAATGATCATAAGAGCCTACAGTAATTATTTACTCAGAGGGAGATGAATCTTAGGAAGAGGAGGTGGTTAGAGTTGTTAAAAGACAATGATATAAGTGTGTTGTATCACCCGGGCAAGGCTAATATAGTGGCGGATGCCCTTAGCAGATTTTCTATGGGTAGTGTTGCTCATATAGATGAAGGTAAGAAAGAGTTAGCTCGTGATATGCATTGTCTATCTAGATTGCGTGTCAGGTTGCTTGATTCAACTGAGGGAAGTACTTTGGTGCAAAGTAGTTCTGAATCCTCTTTAGTTTTAGAAGTGAAGGAGAAGCAAGATAGAGATTCTAGTTTGGTCAGATTGAAGGAGGCTGTTAAGGACCAAAAGGTAGAAGTTTTCTCCCAAGGGGGAGATGGCGTGTTGAGATTATAGGGTAAATTATGCATTCAGTGTATTAATGATCTGAGGCAGAGAATTATGACTGAAGCGCATGGAGTGTGGTATTCTATTCATCCCAGCACTACCAAGATATACCACGACTTGCGGGAAATCTATTGGTGGAATGGTATGAAGAAGGATATAGCTGAGTTTGTAGTAAAGTGTGAAACGTTCGAACAGGTTAAGGTAGAACACCAAAGACCTGGTAGTGTGATGAAAGAGATTAGTATACCCATTTGGAACTAGAAGATGGTGAATATGCACTTTGTGATCAGGTTACCTCTTTCGTGTCGTCATCATGATTCTATTTGGGTTGCTATTGATAGGCTGACTAAGTTCGCGCACTTCTTGCTCGTGCATACATCTTATACAATGGACGATTATACTAGATTATATATCTGGGAGTTAGTCAGGCTGTACTGAGTTCCCTCATCTATCATTTTGGATAGGGGTACTCAATTTGCTTTTCAATTTTAGAGGGCATTTCAGTAGGGTCTTGGTACCCAAGTTCTTTTGAGTTCTATTTTTTATTTGCAGACAGATGGTCAGGCTAAAAGGACCATTCAGACCCTAGAAGATATGTTGAGGGCATGTGCTCTTGATTTTAAAAGTAGTTAGGATGAGTATTTGTCATTGATAGAGTTTACCTATAATAATAGTTACCATGCTAGCATCGGGATGGCACTATTTGAGGCCTTTTATAGTAGAAGATATAGATAACCCATAGGTTGATTTGAAGTGGGAGAAGCTACCGTGATTGGTCTTGATGCAGTTTATGAAGCTATGGAGAAAGTTAAGTTGATTAGAGAAAGGTTTAAGACATCTTAGAGTCATCAAAAGTCATATGCTGATGTGAGGAGAAGAGATCTTGAGTTTGAAGTGGGAGATTTGGTGTATTTAACGATTTCACCCATGATAGGGGTGAAGAGGTTCGGTAAAAAAGGAAATCTTAGTCCCCATTATGTTGGACTATATAGAGTTTTGAGCCGTGTTGGCAAAGTAGCCTATGAGGTTGAGTTGCACGTAGAGTTGTCAGCCGTTCATCTTATTTTTCATGTCTCCATGCTTAAAAAAAATATTGGTGATTCCGTTGTGGCAGATCCTTCAGAGAGTGCTGATATTCTGACCAGTCTTTCATTCAATGAGATTCCCATTGAGATCCTAGATTTTCATATACGTAGACTGAGGAACAAAGAGGTTCCCTTGGTCAAAGTGTTGTGGCGGAACCAGTTAGTGTCGGGCGCTACTTAGGAGGCAAAAAAAAATATGCGATCCAAGTACCCACACCTCTTTTCCGTGAGTTGAGATTGATCCAAAGGTATTATTCTTCCTTAATTCATCCCTTCTAATCTAAAGTTTATCATATATCTATTCTTGCATGAGTTCTTACAATTTTTGAGGTATTCAAGCGTTTAGAGAGATTTTGAGCCGTTTAGCAAATTGCTTCAGCTATGTGTACTCTATTTTTCCTAAGTTCCTAGTCTAACTAGTGACATTTGAGGATGAATGTTTCCAAGGGGGAGATATTGTAAGACCCCACAAAATTCCCTCGTAGTCTGAGCCTAAGAGCGTGTCTAGTGAAGTATAATTCTATCCCTAAAAGATTGAGAAGAGACTTCCCAAGTGATTGATATTTAAACCCTATAGAATTTTCTTAAATTTGACTTTTTTGTTATATAGAGAATTGAATTAGTTTTCCAACGATACCAATTTCATCCAAATCCGGCATCGGGGTGAGAAATATGGCCATTTTACTAAAAGCTGTTGGAACTGCCCAGGTGTGACGGAAGATCCGACGGACCATCGAGTCTACGACAGACCATTGCAACCATTGCAGAAACTCCTTTTTCGGGATCAAGTACAACAACCAGGACGACGAATAGTCAAGGCTATGACGGACCGTCGCTGAGACCGTCGCCACTAAGGCAGTATGGTCTTATCCTGGCCATCGTGCGATGAATAATTCAACGAATTATCAGAACTATGATGGACCGTCGATCCGACCGTGGCATTGAGATAGTGTTCCCCTTTTCTAGTCATCGTGCGATGGACGATCCGACGGACCATCAGACTTGCAACATACCGTCGCTCCGACCGTCGCAGACCTCGTTTAGTATTTTTAGCTCATTTTTAAAAGGGCTTTTTGGTTTTTTCTACTCTTTTATCAACCAGATATATTCCAAATGAAGAAAATGGCTTCATTCATCATCCAAAACACAAGAGAGCTAGGGTTTCTCCCTCAAGATCAAATCTAAAAACCTTCTCCAAGAAATCCAAAAACTCACCATGAATTCTACAAATTGAGTTGACATTTCAGCTCCCCAAGTTCAAGGGTTGCAAGAACCCTCTCTCAAGAGTAAGAAGAAGAGTTTGAAGCAAGCTTGTTCATCCAATTTCATAATTGAAGGTATGTGGCATTTTGAACAAGGGTAATCCTTTCATCTTTGTGACCAAAGGCTTATTTAAACTATGATTTTCTACAATCTATGAGATTTTACATGAATTTGAATTGGGGGTTTTCACCCTTTATTATTGATTGCAATATTTTGATGTTTCCCATGAATTGAGAGTCTAATGGCATGATTTTCACATGTTTTCTTGAGAAATTGCAGCTGGGTCTATACCCTATGATTTTAATCCTTGAGAAATTAATAGTTGAAATGTTTTAGATATTGAAGTATATGAGTATATTGAGATTTTGAGATAAATTCCTGAAATTTTCAGATTTGTACATGAGTTATGAATCTATATGCTATCTATTGTGTTTTTGATGAGTTTTAACTTGAGATTTAATTATGGTTATTGAGCCCTACTTGAGATTTTAATTTTATGAACTCTTATGCTACAAGCACCCATGATTTGAAGTATTCTAAGATTATTGAGAAATGTTTTGACCTAACGGTCATGGAGTTTTGAAATCCACTTCACTACATGAGATTACAGATTTGATTATTGGGTTCTTGATGAACCATGAGATTATTTTAAAGTGGATTTCCATGATATGAGAGAGATAAACTAAAGGGAGTAGTATTTAGCACCGAGTTGGGTAAGTTACTACGATTTCTTAATGCAGAACTAAGTGCCACCGTAGGTTTGAGATTTTGGGTCTAAGGCCGAGATATTGGGCCCGAGGCCTAGATAAGTGATCACTAAATTGAGATTATACTCCCTGATAAGCGTATGACGCTCCTCCCCAACGTGGGGTTTCTTTCTTAGGAGGACAAAACGTTGGACTCCATGTAGCTCGCATGGTTTATGTCGGTTAAGAGAACCTCTCTTGAAACAAGTTATTTTTCCTAATAGTAAAGTTGCAGATTTGCTCCCTAACACTAAAGTATTTTCCCTTCATATAAGTATTTTCCCTAAAGCTTAAAAAGAGATATTTTCCTAAAGTGAATGAAATGTCTTCAAGTATGTTTCAAAGTTGTATGATTCCGAATTCCAAGTACTTGAGTTCAAAAGAGTTATGAGTTCTTGAGCATTAAAGAAGGTTTAATCTTCATGAAAGATATGAATGAGTTGTAAGTATTGTTTAAAGTTTCCTTTAGCCTATGGTAATGAAAATAAGAGAAGATTACCGATTTAAAAGTTAAACTATGATGACTCACGAGATTCGTGTTACATGCTACAATCTACATAATTCATGAGCTTTACATTTTATACTTATTCAAGCCATGTGATTCATTACTTATTACATGCATGATTTGATTAATAAGTATTGATGTTGTTTTATATAAATGCATGTACCCCACATACTCAGTACATTCCCAAGTGTTGATCCATATATATGTCTATGTGCCACATTGTCTTATAATGTAGGTTCAAGTGCTCAGTCCTAGCCTCATCAATGACTTTCGAGTACCTCTGTCTACATTCCTATAGTGGTGAGTCCTCATGGTTTGAGGACCTATCTTCAGACATTTTTGCATTTGAGAGACTATGTTTTTACTTTTAGTTCATTTTGAGTCAGTTTGGGACCTGTCCCAATGGCTCTTTAGTTCATGGATTAGTAGAGGCTTTGTCAGACTAGTTATCAGATTGTAATTGTGTTTAGAATTCTAGTATTGTGGTCGTTTTGATCGAATATTTTCTCTATATCTCTCTTCATATGATATGACTATGCTAGTGTTTGAAGTATTTCATCTTAAAATGAGTGTTATTAGTAAAAACAGGCTCAAAGGGTTAGCTTGGGGCTACTTGAAGCCTTAAGCACCGTGTGATGTCCCGGGAGGCGATTTCGGGTCGTTACAAGTTTAGAGATTCAAAGGTGAGTCCTTTTACACTTAGCCTACATGATTTGAAAATAGACTTAACCTCAGTTCTACTCAGTCTACTAGCAGAAAGAGTAAAAGTACAACTTTTAGAACTAAGTATTATGGCTCATAATTTTTATACCGTATGCTTTATTATTCATGATTCATGATTTTCAACTTTCAGTTACTCCTGCCAATGTTATCCATTTATACTTAGCATGCATCCTTTTTACAAGTTTATGTGAACATTAAGATATTGTTTTACTTATGCATTTACCCCCCACATGGTCAGTACATTACAAAAGTACTGATCCACATATACGTCTATGTGCTACATTATTTAATAATGTAGGTAGTTATTCATTTTTAGTCCATCTATCACGATTAGACAGTTGTCGATTCCAGCCAGCAGATAATAAGTCCTCCTACTTTGGGAATTTCATTTAGATGTTATTTATGTATTATACTTTCTCACTCATATGTATTGGTTAGTAGTAGTGGGGGTCGCGTCCCAGCTAACTATAGTCAGTATAGTAGAGGCTTCACAAATGTCAGTTAGTGTCAGTCATATAAGTTCAATTCTGCTCTTCAGTTTTATCAGAATGTAAAATTGTATTTGTATTGTATTTTCTCAGATTTCATCATGATTATATTTCCGTACAATAAACTCAATCATTTTATACATATTTGGATCAGTTGCTTAATAGTATGCCTGTACAACAGTTAGCTTGGGATCACTTGTGGTCCTAATCACCGTGTGATGTCTCAGGATCCATTTTCGTGGTGTTATATTGGGTCTAATTGGTATCTTTTCAATTCCAATTAGTACATGGCATTAAGGGTTATGTTAACATAATGGTCGTTTGAATTTTAGACTTCATAATGTTAATTATTATTTGTTAAATCAACAGTAAATTTTTGTATTTTAAGAATACAAGGCATTATGTGTGTTCATACAATAATGAAAAATAGTGGTTCGATTCTAATTGACTGTAAATAATTTCACCAATGATTAAGATAGTAAAATCTCAAAATGAGTAGGCTAAAGCAAAAATCTCTTACGGTTGTATTCATTTGTTGAAGAGTTAGAATTAGAGTGCTTTGTTAGGTGATGTTATGTTATGTTTAGGGGTAACCTAGTGATCTATACCTCCATAGAAAATCATAGTATTTTGAATGGGATAGTGGCATAATATTTTAGTCGTCAAAGCATATAGATTTCTTTGCGATGTTCTTGTATAACACTATGTTAAGAAATGGTGGAAATGACTTAGATTTTTCCTGCGCTATTGGTTTAGGGATGCTAACAGTGGGGGTTCCACTATAACAAGACTATTTTAATAGTCGATTTTTTTTCTTAATGGGGCTATGGATTTTTTTAGTGCTATTAGAGCAGGTCATATACCACTGTAGCGAGATTAGTGCAGCATGTGAGGAACAGTTGCAGTAAACATTAGACAGTAGGCCAACTTCTTGTATCCTTCTTCAAAGACCTCACTTTCTAACATAGTTTCCAGGAAAATTTCATTAAAAAGGTGATTAAATAGAAAGTATACTTGTATTTAAAATCAACAACTCTTGTATACCTAAAAACATAGTAATAAAATCACCCAAATTGCGGAAAAATAGAAATTTTCTGCAGGCAACCCTAACTAGGGCAAAACAACCAGTATTTGAATCTAAAGGGGAAATAAGAGGCGAGGGTGCTCATTTATGGGACCTAAATAGATTCTCACCATATCTGGTGCTTGAGTCATTAAAATAATCATCTTGTAAGATTCTTAGGAGAGAAAACTTCTAGGCATCCGTTGCCTTTACCACGGGACTTATCCTCTTCATGGAAAAAGTCTTTAGAAGGATTTTTATCCCCCTCCAAATTCAAATGAGCATCTTGTCCTTAGAGAGCAGTTTATTCTTTTCCGTTTACTAATTTCCAAGAAGTCTATAAGGTCCTAGGATAAGGTATATAAGTACCTTAAAAATTAAATAGGCCTGCAATACGAGATGATGTAGACTATAGGAAAGACATGGGCAACCCCCTCAGCATCTCTTTGACCTTGGCACTATAACTGCTCTAAATACACTCTAAACTGTGCATCACTAATCCCAGCTACACCCTTTTTGTAATGACCTTCCAGGTTATTTTCTATATTTTTGCTCATTCTTGTGGTTTAGAACCTTCCTATAACTGCCCCACATTATTTTTTATTTGCTAGAGCTGAACATTTAGTTATCATACACTTTATTTGGTTTAGTTATTGAGTAGTTTATTTGGTTTTTAGATCTAATGCTCGTTTTAAAGTCTTCCCTGGTAAGACTTCGCTATCAAGAAAAATTTTTAGTCAAACAACCTTGTATGCCAATTCAAACAATTCCATCAACTCCACAACGACAATTTAAAGCTAGGAGACCTTTGATTCAGGTCCCAAGGATTCTAGACTCATTTCGGGCTATTGGCTAAATATTGAAAAAATATCCCTAAGGTGTGCGGTCGATATTTCATCAAAATAACCTTGGATGGAAATTTTGATTGCGCCATTCAGTATAAAATATTGAATTAAAAAGGGTAGAAAATTTTATTTGTGATCGCGATATTCTAGATGAATCTTGATGGATCAATATAGACTTGAAATTTTCTATGTCCCCAATTAGTGAATCTACTTATGTTCCATTTGGGCCACTTAAGAAGAGGCTGTTGAAGGGGCCAGTGGTCACTTAAGCGACTAAGCTGCCAGCTGGTTGCTTGCTTAAGAAAAGCCCTATCTACTTAAATGGAAGCCGCATAAGTAGTGTTGGCTACTTAAAAGATAAGTGCAGGGATGGTGGGCACCACTTAAGCAGTACTTAGCTGTTTAATTTGTCTAGTGTCCGCTTAAATTGCACTTGGGTAGCACTAAATGCCCTTTTAACCTAATTTTCTTCCTTTTTTTTTACAAGTTCAAGAGCTTGGATCCCTAAAGAGTGTGGAAAATTGGGGAAACATTTAACAGGTGATATTGGTGTATTTGTTAATTTTAGATTCCTTATTTCTCCATAAAAATCTTGGAAAGTTTCCATTGAATTCATGGTTAATTTTTCAATAATTTTTCAAAATCCCTAGATTATGGTAGAGTAAATTTTAGCACTATTTGAGCTCAAATTTTATCCATTCTTGAGGGTAAATATTCTTTGATTATTGTGGGATATGTTGACTAGTTGAAAGTACAATTTTGCATGCCGGTGCTACATAATATTTTTATGTGATTTTGGACCTATAGTATAAAAATGCAATTTGGGTACCATTGTCCTTGTATAAATGAGTAGATTATCATTTTGACAGGGTGGCATGATCTGAAAGTTTCTCGAAAGGGAAAATTGATGATTTACTAAATTTCACTAGACTTTGTTTTGCTTCTAGGTAGGCTAAGTTTACCTTTCTCATAGATTATCTAAATATTAGTATATTTATGATTATGTGTTAGATGTGGAGATGAGAATTAGGTCTTGGATAAATATAACTTGGAACCTTTAGTTGATTAAGAAATCGTGAATTAGGTATAATTAACTTAGTAACCCATTCTTTAGTTAGAATTGCTATGTTAGAACTTAATGTGGCTAGTGAATTGAGATACCTTACCCTAGTTTGGGTAGAATTTACCTTAAAATGTATTTCGAGGATTAGAAGTGGGCCTCTCCCTCCCACCTTATTCCAAGACTATCATTATCTCTTTGCAGACTTTATATGTGTGTTACATCTTTGAAATATTCACTTTAGAGCTTGAGGAGGCTAGATATATGATGTTTTTACCTAGATTGATAGTTAGGAGATGGTATTAGTTTTAGTTCACTTGCAATGATTTATGGTATTTGTTTTGGATCAAATTTGGTGATTTATGATTTTGAGTTTTGATCAAGTCTGACAAATGATGATAAGAGTTTTGGTTCAAGTAAGGCAATGAGCGGTTATTCATGACAGTTACGAAATCGATTAGAGTCTGTTGTTTTTTATGTGGAATTACCCACACTTATGGTTTCAAAATAAAGTTTTTTTATATAATATCGATTATTTATTCTCTTTGATAGAACCCTTTGGGCCCCCATTGGGTTATTTACTTTGTGCATTTACTAGCTTTTGACGGCCAGTTTTGTAGTAATAGTAATGCTTTCCTTTACATTATTGTTGTTCTATTTATGTAATTATAGAATTCGGAGCATTTTCTAGGTTTGCCCTCCTACCTTGTCTTAGTGATTTATCTTGCATTTTTATTATACTTACATCATAATTTAGCTTAGTTAGTTGATGATGTATACTGAGTACCAGTGGCTTTGGTACTCATACTACACTTCTGTACCTTTTTAGTGAGAATTCGAGCAGTAGTTAACATTGTTTCTTATCCTCGAGAGGATATAGGACATTCTTAGGAGATTTTCACTTAATTTACTCATTTCATGCTAAGAGTCTAAGTTGGTTTATAAAAATTTATTTGGTTTCACTATTTCATGGATGGCTAGGACACGTACTACGACTACACATGAGGATCCCAACTTTGAAACTAAGGATCCTATCACAGTTCATGGATGACTGCAAGGTCAGGGACATTTAAGGGATGCATCCCTAGCTAAAGGCAAGGTTAGGGGTCCTTCACTAGACCATATTCCTTTAACTATGCCAAAGATTCCTCCACCAAAACTAATGGTGAGACAGGAACCAACCCAGGCCCCGTCGAGGTTTATTTCTTTTTCACTGCTCAAGGATGCATTGGATTATCTCTTAGGATTAGTTGGTGATGCTCTGGGTGATGGTGCACAGTGTGCTGATCAGAGTAGTACTAAGGTAGGAGTACAACTTGTAGCTGCGACTCCCAAAGTTGAGGTCCTTTCTACATCGGTGATTGTTTGGGTGGTAGTTTCTCAACTGGTAGTTTCCCAGCCTTATATGTCTATTGAGGAGTATAAGATACTGGGTAGATTTTTGAGATTAGCTTTTCTTAGGTTTTTAGCTCACCAAGTGAGGATGCTTATGAGTTTTTTGTACTTGCAAGGATAGCCTCTATAATTTGGGTCTAGTTAAGACTCGTAGTCTAGATTACATTATTTTTAGTTGGATTGGAAACCTTAAAACTAGTGGACAGGTTATCTTGATTAGAGTCCAATTGGATATACCACATTATCATGGACTCAGTTCTCCAAGATTCTCTATGAGAAGTATATGCCTCATAGTCTTAGAGATCATTTGAGATATCAGTTCTCAAGGTTGGTGCAGGGCTCCATGACTGTTATGGAGTATTATTACCAATTTTATGAGTTGGCTAGGCATGCTACATTTATTTTATTGATAAAGTATGAACAATTTTGGTGTTTTTTTCGGGGATTAATACTTCCACTCTGTATTTCTATGTAGAATTTGTTTGCTGCTAGTAGATCTTTTATTGAGATTTCTGATCATGCATAGGTTATGAAGGAGATGGATTATGAGGCCTAAGAGGGATATAATAAGAGGTAGTAATATTAGGGTAGTTTTAGTGTAAGTCGTAGAAGCTTACAGTTTAGAGACAGTGGTTTTCAGGATAGGTACCCAACAAACTCCGGCTACTGAAATAAAACTAAAATGCTGAAATAATAATCATGTCCTAGAATTATGAGGACTCACCACTAACTCTGACTGCTGAAAATCTATAACTGCTAGGGATGATCGGGAGCCCGTGCATCTAAACCTATGATATAAGACATCATAGCGCAAGAGAAAAGTATATATCATTACTTTGAATGTACTGGTATGCTAGGTGAGGTAGGCTGAAACGAATGGGTTCATATACATAAACAATACTGACTGAGTGAAATGAATATAACTGAACGGGAGTACATGCATGAATACGTATACTGTAACTGAGATTGTTATAACAATGGATATTGAGTCTGAATACTAACTAACTGATATCTAAGTATACTGATACTAAATTACTAATAACTAAATGGCTTTATTTGATAGTCTTTATTTTGTGGAACTATACTGAGTTCTATACTGAATGGAGTGACTGTGTGTGACAGTCCTGAATTTGTAGAACTAAACTAAGTTTTGTACTGATACTGAATCTAAAATTAAGACTGTGGGAGGTAATCATCTAATTGACATGCCTCTTTCTAAATAGATTAGGGTCCAACCTATAACCCCAATTGGAAGGGTGTCAATACCATGCCACGGGTAAAGATAAGCTATGAGTTAACCCTCTCTGAAAGAAAGCTCTTATGTCAACCCTCGCTGGCAGAAAAACTCGAACAAAATTTATCAACCCTCATAATATCTGGCAGGAGGATATCTCAACCTACCCTGGCTATGTAGTTCTATAAAGCAGGGATTGCTACTAAGGGTCAAACCCTTTGCTGGCAGGAATGCCCCTATCCCTAAGTTAACTCAGTGCTGAATCCTACTCCCAACTGAATAGATACTGAACTAATTTCTAGTTTATATTAGGCTTGACTAAACTGTTACTGATTATACTGTCTAGCTGAACTGGACTAAGTTCACTGAGTTTCGTTGACTCATGAAATATTACTGAATTCTATTAATTAGCTGAATTTACTGAGGCCTGAACTGAATACTGACTGGACTGGACTGATACTGAGTCTACTAAGTTTTTCTTGAGTTCTGTAACTGACTGAGAGTACTATTAATCGTGAAATGACTGAAACTATAATGAGACTAACCACGGCTCTATGTAATCAGCTAAATTGTAGAGTATTAAATACTACTAGGACTCGATAGCATAAATTATAAGACATGGAACAATCTCCAAAAATGATAAATAACTACTTGATCATCATTCATTCATTGGGACCTTCTAGAAAACACTTGTGTGACATGAACTTGAATACATTCTATTATGATATAATTTCATTAGTTAATTCTCATGAACAACTCCTCAAACACTTGGAAGGCATTGTATATGCACATAGTACTAATCAACTCATGAGCATCATAATTTCAAGGCTTTAACATGAATTCACATGATACTACATACATGATAGTTGTTTTTGCATAAATTTTGCACTTAATCATGGAATAGAAATCCAATCAACATTATAATCATGAATACACTTGAATCTAAATCATGGAAAGCATGAAATTAAGCCACTTGAAGTTTAAAAGAGCTTCTTGGACTCCAAGGGTGGAAGGAACCCTTGAATGAACACTAGACATACCTTGGTTTCAAAATTCTAGAAGATTAACAGTGGAATCTTGAGCCTTAAGTTTGAAATTAAATCACCTAGGTTTTGTTCTTGAGCAATTTGTGAAATAATCAGTGTATGTTGCAAATAAAAGGCTAAATTTCATATTTTGGTGGGCTAAAGGACGTGGGAAAAGACCCAAATCCCCTTAAAAGTGCAGCTTTTTAATGAATGAAAAATGAACAATTGATGCGTAGATCGATGCATCGCATTATTAGAATCGATTCGATGGATAATGAATTGCATCGAGTCTGCATCGGCTCACTGGTATTTGCACCAAGCTGAGGAAAAAATTATTTGTTGGCGCGATGGACGATGTGACGTATTGAGATCGTGTCGACTCATTGACTCACTATTTTGGTCACCTAAACATGGTCTAAACGAGGTCTGAAAAATTCAAAACTTATTCGGGGACACCTACTGACATTCCTGATCATGAATCAATCTAAAGATTGATACTTTAAGGTCATAAGTGCCATGAAATAGAGTTTCCAACTTACAAAGGCCAAAATAATACTAAGGCTAATAGTTAGCTAGAATTTTCTAAGTTTGGGGACCCCTTAGAAGCTTAAAAGACTGAGTTGAGCTTAGGATTTTGTGGGGTCTTACTGTTCTAGCCGTGACCAATATAGAACACAAATGAATTAAACATTGGACATCCTGTGATTTTAGACTATGGCTCATAACATATCCTCATACCTCATAGTGAGCCACTCGTACTTAGAGCAGAACTCTGCCACTAAGTTTCTTATTTTTGTATGACCAGGGTCCTACGACCCCTAACCATATCTCATGACTCATTACAATGAGTCATAACCAAGGCATAAAGCCCAAAGCTTAACAATTTTCAAGGGACAGAAATCTAAGGTGTTACTTGTTTGAATGGTGGCTTTAAAATCAATATGATGCATGGGAATAGTAAATAAATTAAGGGATTGTGATTTCCCCAAACTTGTGACTTTTGAAGTGGTTATGACCTCAACCCCATATTGTGAAATTGGTTTTGAATATGTAAAGTATGTGTATTGAACAAGTTGGTTTTGAATATGAAAAGTATATGTATTGAACTACTCATGAACTATTACATAATGTGAAGAGTCAGTAAAGCATACTAATTTTGAAATTGAACCTTATGGGGTTATGTGATTCCCCAAGATAATGCATAATTGAACCAAAGGGGCTATGAATATTTCCTAAGTAATGAAATTTTTTCAGCCTATTGATATTACCATGCAAGTATAGTTGGTATGACGATACCAATAATGTAAGCCTAAATATGTATCATAGTTTAATGAATGAAAATGTGATAATTTTTTTAATTGGTCTTTAACAAGGATTTTATAGCCGATTCAGGAAAGTGAAGGTCCTAAGGGATCTCTACTAGAAACTGCAATTGCGGAGGTAGGGGTCTATATGGCCAGGAGATTTGAGTCCCCCTTATTATCATTATCATATGATTATGAGGTTCGCTCCCCCATATTATATTACATGATTGGGTGCTCGTCACCTTGGTATACTAAGAGTTTCAAGTAACCCCAAATTGTATATATGTACCCTCTAGTTCATGCGGCCACATGCATTGGGGCCCTACTATCTTGGGGAGAGCTAGGCCCTTATACCCAGTAGGTGCCTTCATATGTTATGATAGTTAAGCTGCACAATCCTGGCTAAAATTTTAAAAGTGCATGCTAAGCCCTGTTCCTTACCCCAAAATGTGACATACATACATGCATATATACATATATATATATATGTATGTATGTATGTATGTATTTTTATATGATTTTGTGTATTGAATTTTGGATTGATTTTGAGTTATTATTCATGACATTATTTTATACCCTATCCCCGAGTTACATGCTAGCTCTCCAACTGCTAATAGCCTCAAAACACTATATCCCCATATGATGCAGGTATCAAAGCTAACTCTACTTTTCTTGCGTAGAGTTAGATGGATAGGCTCGTTTTATCAGTTTGTTGTGGTGAAGAGGTGAGATTTCATTCCTTGGAAGGCTTATACATTTCATCAGTTCTTCTCATAGATTAGAATTAAGAGCTTACATTAGCATTATCATTGTCATTGTCATCTGTCAGGGTTGGGTACATTCCCGACCACGATTGTTTTTTAGTTCTTTGATAGAAGGCTTTGTTGGAATACTGTAGACTTGGGTGATATTGGTCAGTTGTTTTGGCTAGTTACTTGATATTGGACATAGGCTTATCTTTTATTTTTTAAAACTTATCTCTTTCTATCTTGTTATATTTTTAAAATTCATCTAACATTAGGGATATTATGTTTTGTTTGGTTAGGTATAGGGTGATCTCCGGGAAATGTGATACTTGAGATACTTGTCATGACCAGTCCCTGGTTTGGGTCATGACATTTTGTGTACATGTTTGCTTCTCCAAAGGTTTAGAACATGTCACTGTTACACCATGCTCTACCTTGCACACACTTTTACTACTGGCCCTCAACAATATAAACTTAAGGGCCATACCACCTAGATGTTTATCATTATATTGAAACTAAGGATGATTCAAGGGTGTACACTAAGATTATGAATAGAAATCTCAAGATCCTAAAATATACAATGAGAAGTCTCTGGGGGCTCAAAAGTAAACAAAGCATAGTATGAGGAGTTATGTGTATTTCTCAAGATTAGGTTTCCACTTGGTTACAAGATCCTAAAATTAAAGAAGTTTGATGGGTTTAGAAATCTTTTCTTTCATTTGAAACTTATTGTGAAAAGTGGACTGGTGTAGGCAAAATTAAAGAAATAAAAGTCAAGTTACTTAATCGAAGCTTAAGTGGAAAGGCTTTAGAATGGTATATAAACAATATGCGACCAAATGGCTTACTTAGGATAACTTGGAAAATGCTTTTGTAGGTCATTAGAAGTTTTATGTCTTGATTATTCATAAAAAAAAATATCTATCATAAAGCTAAACCAGGAATCAAATAAGGGTTTCTATGAATATGTCATACGGTAGAGAGTAGAGGCAAATAGGATACATCCTGTTATGGAGAAAGCTGAAATGATCAGTTACTTTATCCATGTCCCAATTCTAAAATATTTTGAGCATATGGTGACAATAGTTGGAAAATATTTACTAAAATTCTCAAGACTAGAGAAATAATTAAGGATGGCCTCAAGACAAATAGGGTAATAAATTTGATAAAACTGTAATCCACTTATAAAGGCTTTAATACTGGCTCATTTAAAAAAAAAAAAGGATTAAAAAGTTATAGGAGTAATGACCCAAAAAAGTACATTCCACCACATGTGATATTCATGATACCATCCCAATGCTCAGCATACTTTGTATCCACTCTATACTGTGCAGGCAGTATATCATGCTTAACTTCCACCACAAACTACCAGAACAATACACCTCGTGTTAACTATGAAAGAAAGTTTCCCTAGGTCTTCAACCAACTAATAGAACTAATTACTCAACTCTATGAAAGATTGAAATAAGCAAATATACTTCATCAAATAAGAGCAAAGTCTGTGAACACTTTTACTAATTGGTATGATCCAAAAAAGTGATGCACTTAACACTATAGAGTTATTGGATATAATATCGAGAAATGTATTACTCTTAAGCACAAAATTAAGGATTTGATTGACAATAAAGTGATAACACTTCTAGAATCTCTCGGAATTATGAACAGCAATCTAGTGCTCAATCATAAGAAGTAGTCATCGGCGTCATCAATCGCAAAGAAGAGTAAAGTTTTCTCAAAGTTGCACTTTTGTCGTCCTTCTATCTTGCATTCTGAAGTTTTCATTTTATTTCCTTGTAATTTTACTTTATCATTTTTATTTCTTTGTAGTTAAACTTTTTCACTTGATTTCTTTGTAATCGCACATTATGGTTTGATTTCCTTGCAATCGCACTTTTAGTTGTAATGAACTATGTTCGATCTAATTTCCATTGTGGAATATGTAGGTGGCCTATATTGTCTACGGTCATGTTATAAAAATATTGATGTACATCAAAGTGACACTAATTCAAGAAGGTCTTTCACAAGAAGTCAAGCAAAAGACCTTGAAGCATTTCAAGCTTTATGGATAAAGATAGAATCTTTGGAAGTTTCCAATATGGATGACTTGAAGATATTTAATATTCTAAGTTTTACCTTTTAATTATCTTGTAATTTAAATGAAGGGCAATTTGATCTTTCTTTATTTTTTTTAGCCCTTAGTATAAATAGTTAGCTATTTGGGTTGAACTACTAGTTTTAGAGATATTGAATATTTGTGCCTCCTTTGAGAGCTTGAAAGCGCTTTGTTGATTTTCAACAATTGTCCTAGGATTTGCAAGGAAGGTTACTACCTTCTTGAGGATTTTAATAGATTAGGTGCTTTTAGTTCCCAATTAAGGGGTGTTTTGGTTAGTTTCACCATTATATCTTTTGATTGTTTGAATCTAATTATGTCTATCTTTCTTTATTTTGTATCTTTAATTCCTATCTTACTTCTATTTTCTTGTTTCATATCAAATTGGTATCAGAGCTTGGATTAGATTTGTTTTTACAAACCTAAGTCTTGGGGTTTTGATATTTTCAAAAAAAAATTAAAAAAAATATCAAATTTGACTGAATATTGTTTTATATTATTCCTTGAGTTACATGTTGTTGTTTTCTATTTGAGAAAAAAAATCAAAACAATACATGACCGAAAAAAAATTGGAAGTCATGTTGAACAATAAACTTGAAAATGGGTTTTGTTAATTTGGTGTTTGGTTGAAGAAATTGTTAGTTAGAAGTTGTTGGTAAAGTTGTGGGGAAGTTATATCTCAAATTTGAGTTCATTTGTTTGGGTATTGAAGAGGATGAATTTGAGAATTATAAAATAGTTCAAATCTTTCAAACTTGTTTCTTCTTTTCTTGTTAAATCTAGCTAGTTTGATTTGAGTATTAATTCATACATAATGTTAAACTAGTTTGTGTCCATTTAATTTATTCGTGTCAATTTTTTCGTGTTTTTTTCTTTTCTTTCATTTCATTGTATGCTTATTTGTTTCCTTGTCTGATAGTTTTAATTGTCCGTTCTTGATTACATAAACTCCACTCCATCCCGAACAAGTAGTACTACTTGTGAATTATTTAACGGTGTTGACTCTTAACCTTGGGTTATTCAAGAGAGGTAACAAGTAAGAGTGAGGTGATTTCATTTGAGAGTGGCCTTAAAAGACTTTGGCCTTAGAGTGATACATGAGTGTGAGTGACAAAAAGAGGGAAACATAATGTGAGTGAGTGGTGAGGAACTCTTTCTACTAACTTTTTACTTATTTTGTAGGTATAATGACTCAATTGGAGCGAGAATCCTCTAGCAAAATGGAAATTTTTCTTCAAAAGCTATTGGAAGAAATGAAGGGAAAATTGGAAGATGAGGATAGAAGGGTGAGAAATCAAGAAATAGCAAAGCAACCACTAGAGATTTTCAATCCCATTGGTCAACATGATAAGGGATCAAGTAAGACTCATATTGATACAAATCCAACCCACATGGTAGTGCAAGATACCCTCTCTCCTAATGCTACTTTACCAAAATTTTGCATTCAAGCAACACTTTCAAAGGGGGGAATCAACAAAGAAATCTTCCACCACAAGCCAATAGAACTCAAGTGAGAGACGAACATAACCTTAAAGAGCATGATTTTTTTATGGTGATAATTATGATTATGGAGCCAATGATCATGTTCAACAAGAGAGTTAGGTGGAAGAGGAAAAGGAGGGAAAAATGGAGGGTGGTATCCGATTGATGGTAGAGAATATAATAGAAGAATAATAATGAAGATTGAGGATTCAAGAACATCAAGGTTACCCTTCCATTCTTCAAAGGAAGTAGTAACCTGAATGAATATATTGATTGGATTGTGAAACATGAAAGTCAATATAATCTCAACAATGTCAGTGACATTAAAAAGGTAAATTATGATATAAGTCTCCTTGAGGATTTTGCTTCTACATGGTGGGAGAAAATTGAAAGAGATGCTTTGGTGAATAGAGATTTGTTACAAGTTGAAATGACATGAAAAGGCGTATAAGAAAAACGTTTGTGGGTTAAGATTATGAGCAAAATACACTCAAGAAGTATTACAATCTTCAACAAGGAAGTAAGGGTGTGGAAGAGAATTATGAGGAGCTAGAGCATACTAGTCTTTGAGGTAATGTCAATGATGAAGAGGTGAAGCTTATGGAATGATTTATCTCAGGCTTAAATAAAAAGGTAAGGCAATCATTGTAATTGCATCGTCTTTCTACTTTATATGAAGCTTATCAAATGGCACTTAAGGTGGAGGGTCATCAAAAGGAAAATAAGTCAAAGGTGCAATTTTCTTCTTCTTCGTAGGCTAAAAACAAGGAAGCTTGGAAATCATCTCCTACTTGGGACAAATCTAAAGGTGCAAAGCAAGAATTGAAGTCCAACTTTGACAAAGGCAAACCAAAGACGGACTACAAAGAAGAAGGTAACAAAGCTAAACTTGAAAATTCATCTTAAAAAAGGTGTTTTAAATGTCAAGGATATGGTCATAAAGCAAATAAGTGTCCAAATAGAAGAACTATCATAGCATTGAATAATTGTGGTTATCAAACCGAAGATGAATCTAAAGATGATCATGTGGAGGATGATAGTAGTGATGAGTTTATGGAAGAAGGTGATGGAGAAGAAATTAATAATGATGGGAAGCTTGTTCTTATTGTGAGAAGAAGTATGAGTGCTCTAGCAAGGGAGGATCTTGATCAAAGGGAGAACTTATTTTATAATTGGTGTAGAGTTCAAGAACAATTATGTTTCTTTATCATTGATAGAGGAAGTTGTGTCAATGTTTCTAGTGTATCTATGGTCAAACAATTGAAACTTCCAACAAAAAGGCATCCAAAACCTTATAGATTGCAATGGCTCAATGAATGTGGTGAACTCAAGGTGACCAAGAGAGTTTTGATAAAATTCAAGGTTGGAAGTTATCATGATGAAGTACTTTGTCATGTTGTACCAATGCAAGCTTGCCATTTATTATTGGGAAGGCCATGGGAATATGATGTAGGGGCTAAATATAATGGGAGGCCAAATAAATATGCATTTGTTAAGGATGGTAAAAAGCACATTCTTAACCCACTTTCTCCTTTTCAAATAAGTGAGGGTTATAGAAAAATGGGAGAGTTGAAAGAAAACCTTGAGAGAGAAAAGAAGAAAAGGAGTAAGGGAGCAAAAAATAATAACTCAAGAGAGGAAAAAGGAGAGGTTGAGAGCTCAAGTGAGAATAATTTACCACAAAAAAAAAAAAGAGGTGAGCAAGAAAAACGAAAAAAAAAAGAGAAAATGTGCATGATTTTGCAAAATCAAGAGAGCATGAAAGAGATAAACATTGAGGATGCTACTCAAATCATATTTATTAAACCGAAAGGTTATTCTTTGAACAATGAACTAAACTCTTTATCTTTTCCAAGTATTGTCTTTTCTTTGTTGCAAGATTATGAATATCTATTTTCGGAAGAAATACCAAGTGGTTTGCCTCCTTTGAGAGGAATAGAGAATACAATTGATTTTTTGTTGGGTTCTTAAATACCCAACAAAGAGGCTTATAGGAGCAATCCTCAAGAGACCAAAGAATTGCAAAGACAAATGGAGGAACTTATAAACAATGGTTTGGTGAGAGAAATTTTAAGTCCATGTGTAGTGCCCATAATTTTAGTACTCAAGAAGGATGGGACATAGAGGATGTGTGTAGATTGTCTTGCCATTAACAAAATTACGGTAAAATATTGACATCCCATTCCTATACATAATGATGTCCTAGATGAATTGTATAGTTCTACCTTGTTCTCTAAAATTGATTTGAGAAGTGGATATCATCAAATTCGAATGAAATCCGGAGATGAATGAAAAACTGCTTTCAAAACTAAGTTTGGATGATATGAGTGGATGGTGATGCCTTTTGGTCTAACCAATGCACCAAGCACTTTTATGCAATTAATGAACCATATGTTTAATTTATTTATAATAAATTTGTTTTGGCTTATTTTGATGATATTTTGGTTTATAGCAAGTGTTTAGATGATCATGTGCAACATTTGAGATTGGTATTTGATGTGTCGAGAAATGAAAAGTTGTATGTGAATTTGAAAAAGTGTTCTTTTTGTGTGGACCGTCTTTTTTTCCTTGGCTTTGTTGTGAGTTCACGAAGAGTTGAGGTGGATGATGAAAAGGTAGAGGCTATCAGAAGTTGGTCAACTCCTATGTCTATTAGTGATGTTAGAAGCTTCCATGGGTTGGCAAGTTTTTATAGGAGATTTGTGAAGGGTTTTAGTTCTTTAGCCGCTCCTCTAAACAAGGTCATTAATAAGGATAAGTCTTTTATTTGGGGTAGAAAACAAGAGGAAGCCTTTAGAATCTTGAAAGAGAAACTTAGTTCCACTCCATTGCTTCAACTTCCCAACTTTAAGAAGATGTTTAAAATTGTGTGTGAAGCTAGTGGAGTAGGCATTGGCGCGGTCTTGATGCAAGAAGGGAAACCCATAGCTTAATTTAGTGATAAATTAAAAGGAGCTCAATTGCAATATTCTACCTATGACAAAGAACTATATGCCTTAGTGAGAGATTTAGCAAATTGTCAACATTTATTTGTGGCATAAGGAGTTTGTGATTAGAATTGATCATGAGGCTTTGAAGCATATTAGGGTCCAAAATAAGCTTAATAAGAGACATGTCAAGTGGATAGAGCTCATTAAGTCTTTTCCGTGTATGATTAATTATAAGCAAGATAAAGAGAATATTGTGGCGGATGCTTATGTATAAGATATGCATTGATGAATACCTTGATGTCTAGGTTGATGAGTTTTGAGAGTTTGAAGGAGTTATATTCTAATTATAATGATTTTGGAAAAGTCTTTGAAGAGTGTCAAGTGAGCTTGAATAGGTGTGTGCAAGTTGTTAAATAGGGATATGAAGTTATAACTCCTACATTTGAATTGAATAAGGGCTACTATTTTAGAAATGGAAAACTTTGTATGCCTATGTCTTCATGGAGAGGGTTATTAGTGAACGAGGCACACAATTGAGGTTTGATGGGTAATTTTAGAGTGTCAAAAACCTTAGCTATTCTTAATGAACATTTCTTTTGGCCTAAAATGATAAGAGATGTGGAAAGAATTTGTGCTAGGTGTTTGGATTACAAGAATGCTAAATCTTATACTGTAATACCCCAGGAAATTTTTCATTGAAATTTTGTGGGCAAACGTGTTGGGTTCTATCTTCTAGAATGAATTATAAATTTTCTGTGCAGAATGTCTTATATTATGACCCACCATTGTGTAGATTATCAAATAAGCTTTCCAACGATATATGGATCATCAAAAACAAACACCCGAGCGACGAGTTATGAACATTCCGATCGAACCGTGAATAGTAGTGAACAGTGAAACGTGCAGGAAAAAGTACTGAGGTCTGGCGTATTTTTGCTCCAACTTTAAATGATCATAACTCCTTGTACATAATGATCTGGGTGATCTACTATATATCAACAGAAATCTCTGTGAGTCCTCTTTCTAATGAAATTGGTGTCATCCAATTTTTCTATCGGAGCAAAAGGTTATGGTTGATCTACTTCAACCTATGAAAAGCAAATTTTTGGGTCCACTTCAAACGATCATAACTTCTTTTACACAATGATCTAGGTGAGATACTATATGTCAATGGAAATATATGAGAGTCCTCTTTCTATTGAAATTCGTTTCATCCAATTTGGATATCAGAGTAAAACATTATGGTTGATCTACTTCAAACTGTCAAAACAGTCCACTAAAGGACAGATTCGAGAATTTTTTTGATTTTTAGGGGTGTTGTGGTCATTCCCACTCACCCAAAATCCATCCAAACCCTATATTAAAGCCTATTAGAAGCATTATGTTATATTTCATCAAATTCCTTCAAAAAGATAACCCTAAGCTCCTACATCCAACTTTAAGAACCTCCAAAGTTCACCATTAATTCTACAAATTTATTCAAGATTCCAAGTTCCTAGTTCAAGAACTCTAAGAACCATCATTCAAAGGCACGATTAACATCTCAAAAATGAGTATCGATCTAAAGTTCATCATTCAAGGTATGTGAGGTTTTTCAACAAGAACTCTCTTTCGTTCTTGTGCCCAAAAGTACTTTTCTTTACAAAGGCATGATTCTTATTTGATTTTTATGAATTTGAAGCATGAACCCATATCTTAAGATGATTATTATGAAATCTTGATGTTTATGATTTTGAAAGATTAATTTACATGTGTGGAGATAAAAAGCATGAATCTTGAACGATATTTATAATGATTTTGATATTTGGGTCATGAATCTCCATTAGAAATTGGGTTTTTTTTTGTAGAAAGTGTGTGTTATAAGCACATTTATGTTGAATATTTGAGATATTTTGAATTATTTGACCTTTTGGTCTTAATGGAGTTGTTTTGAACTCGTGTGTGAAAGACATTCACAACGTGGTTAATTTTAATAGATGGGAAGCATGATGGCTCCCGATGTATATCTAATTATTACTGAAATTATTTTATTGTGGATTGTCTTTGAAAAGATCTAAGCTAAGTCCGGGAGAAATCTTAAGCACCGAGTGGGAGGTATAAAGAGAACTTACTTCCCTAGAACTAAGTGCCCCCATAGGAGTAAGCCTGAGGCTAATTTATATAGTGATCACTAGTTTGTATGGATTTGATATCGATAGTCCTACTCTGATGGCAAGGATAGAACGGCTCTCCCCAATGTGGGTTGTACGTTGGACTCCATGTAGCTCACATGGTTTATGTCAGTTATAGGATCTCCCAGTGTGTGTGTGTTTCCTTGTGTCTATGGTGAATGGAGATGTGATTTGAAAGTGGAAATGTGAAAGTTATTCGTTCGAAAGATTTAAATAACATTTACATTATGAGAATTGATATTCTTGATGAACTGAAAGTGATTGACAAATTACATGATGACTCACATGTGTTATTGTATTTATTTCATCCTCTCATGATTATGATGATTTTCTTCGGGCTATGTGAGTCTTTCATATATCCTGCATATTTCTTATAAATATTTATGATGCTGATGTTTATAAAACTGCATACACCCCCATATACTCGGTTTCTTTTCATGGTACTGACCCATATCTTCGTATGTGGGCTGTATTTTCTTGGAATATAGGTTCAGGTGCTCAGTTCCAGGTTCGACAGTGATTCTTCGAGCACGCTGTTCTACATCCTCTGTTGTGGTGAGTCCTCATGTTCCGAGGACGTGATGTCTAATGTTGGTTTCATAAAATTGTTTACATTTGATAACTGAGTATGAGTCAGTTAGGGCATGTCTCAATGGCTCGCTGGTTTTATCTTTCTAAAATTCTTTTATTCTTGGATGATGATTATTCTGTTAATATTTAAGGGTTATTTATGGAAACCCCATTGATTTTTGTTGAACTGAATAAAAATAGCTCAAAGGGTTAGCTTGGGGCTACTCGTAGCCTCAAGCACCGTGTGACGCTCTGGGACCCATTTTCTGGGGCATTACATGTACCCAACCACATGGTTTGTATACCCCTTTACCTTTTCCTTTTGGTCCTTGGCTAGATATTTCCATGGATTTTGTTGTTGGCCTCCCTAGGTCTAGGAATGGTAAGGATAGCATCTTTGTTGTTGTGGATAGATTTTCAAAAATGGCTCACTTTATTTCTTATAATAAAAGTGATAATGCATCTTATGTTGCTACTTTATTTATTCATAATGTGATGAAATTGCATGGTGTTCCCCAAATAATTGTTAGTGATAGAGATTTGAAGTGGAAGTGGGAAGAGATAAATATGGACTTCGTGATTGGTTTGCCTCCTTCCCGACGCCATCATGATTCCATTTGGGTTATGGTTAATAGGTTGACTAAGTCTTCTCATTTCTTGCCTGTTTATACTTCATATACTGCTGAGGATTACACTAGATTGTATATCCGAGAGCTAGTCAGACGGCATGTAGTTCCCTTGTCTATCATTTTGGATAGGGGTACTCAGTTTACTTTGTAATTTTGGAAAGCTTTTCAGAAGGGTCTTGGTACCCAAGTGCTTTTGAGTTCTGCTTTTCATCCGCAGACCGATAGTCAAGCTGAGCGGACCATCCAGACCTTAGAGGATATGTTGAGAGCTTATTCACTTTACTTTAAGGGAAGTTGGGATGATCACTTACCGTTGATAGAGTTTTCTTACAATAACAATCTCCACTCTAGTATCCGCACAGCTTCGTTTAAAGCGTTATCTGGGAGGAAGTGTAGATCACCCATAGGTTGGTTCGAGGTGGGCAAAGTGACTGTGAGTGGTCCTGATTCGATATTTGAGGCTATGGAAAAAGTTAAGTTGATTAGGGAAAGGTTAAAAACTGCGCAGAGTCGTCAGAAGTCATATGCGGATGTTAGAAGGAGATACCTTGAGTTTGTAGTTGGTGACCTAGTGTATCTAAAAATTTCACCCATGAGGAGGGTAAAGAGATTCGGAAAGAAGAGGAAGCTGGGGAAGCTTAGTCCCCGTTATGTTGGTCCTTAGAAATTTCTTAGCCGTGTTGGTAAGGTAGCTTATGAGGTCGAGTTGCCATGTCTCCATGCTTAGAAAGCATATTAGCGATGCTGTGGTAGCAGATTCCTCCGTGAGTGCTGATATTCAAAAAAATCTTTCTTTTGATGGGATTCCTATTGAGATTCTTGATTTTAGTGTCTGAAGACTAAGGAACAAAGAAGTTCCCTTGATCAAGGTGTTGTGGCGAAACCAATCTGTTAAGGGTGCAACTTGGGAAGCTGAGGTGGATATGCGATCCAAGTACCCGCACCTATTTTTTGCGAACTCCGATCAAGCCGAAGTTATTGTTCTTTCCTAAATCATGCACTTTTGATAAAAGTTGCAGCAGTTCAGCTGTTATTTATTATGTGATCAGCTATAGTTTCTTGAATTTATGCATTTTATGTTGCATTCGGAGTGAGAAACAATGTGGTGATGAGTCTAACGAATGGTTTCAGCTGTATGCTCTATTCCTTATCTAATCTTGGCATGTCAAGTATCATTCGAGGATAAATGTTTCCAAGGGGGAATGATGTAATACCCCAAGAAATTTTTTGTTGAAATTTTGTGCGTAAACATGTTGGGTTCTATCTTCTAGAATGAATTATAAATTTTTCGTGCATAATGTCTTACATTATGACCCACCATTGCGTAGAGTATCAAATAATATTTCTAACGATATGTGGATCATCTAAAACGGACACCAGAGCAACGAGTTATGAACATTCCAATCGAACCGTGAATAGTAGTGAACGGTAAAACATGCAGGAAAAAGTACTGAGGCCTGGCGTATTTTTGATCCAAATTTAAGCGATCATAAATCCTTGTACATAATAATCTGGGTGATCTACTATATATTAATGGAAAGATCTGCGAGTCCTCTTTACAATGAAATTGGTTTCATCCAATTTGTCTATCGAAGCAAAAGGTTATGGTCGATCTACTTCAGCCTATCAAAAGCGAATTTTTGGGTCCACTTCAAACAATCATAACTCCTCGTACACAATGATCTGGGTGAGATACTATATGTCAACAGAAAGATATGAGAGTCCTCTTTCTATTGAAATTAGTTTCATCCAATTTGGATATCGGAGTTAAACGTTATGGTTGATCTACTTCAGACTATCAAAATAGTCCACTAAAGGACAGATTCGAGAATTTTTTTTATTTTTTGGGGCATTTTGGTCATCCCCCCTCACCCAAAATCCGTCCAAATTAAGCCTATTAGAAGCATTATATGTTATATTTCATCAAATTTCTTCAAAAAGAAAACCCTAAACTCCTACATCCAACTTCAAGAACCTCCAAAGGTCACCATTAATTCTACAAATTTATTCAAGATTCCAAGTTCCTAGTTCAAGAACTCCAAGAACCATCATTCAAGGACACGATTAACATCTCAAAAATGAGTATCGATCTAAAGTTCATCATTCAAGGTATGTGGGATTTTTCAATAAGAACTCTCTTTCGTTCTTGTGCCCAAAAGTAATTTTCTTTACAAAGACATGTTGTTTATTTGATTTTTATGAATTTGAAGCATGAACCCATATCTTATGATGATTATTATGAAATATTAATGTTTATGATTTTGAAAGATGAATTTACATGTGTGGAGATATAAAGAATGAATCTTGAATGATATTTATCATGATTTTGATATTTGGGTCGTGAATCCCCATTGGAAATTGTGTTTTTTTGAGAAGGTGTGTGTTATAAGCACGTTGATGTTGAATATTTGAGATATTTTGAATGATTTGACCTTTTGGACTTAATATAGTTGTTTTGAACTCGAGTGTGAAAGAAATCCACAATGTGGTTGATTTTGATAGATGGAAAGCATGATGGCTCCCGATGTATATTTATATATTACTGAAATTTTTTTGTTGTGGATTGTCTTTGAAATAATCTAAGCTAAGTCTGGGAGAAATCTTTAGCACCGAGTGGGAGGTATAAAGCGACCTTACTTCCTTAGAACTACGTACCCCCATAGGAGTGAGCCTGAGGCTGATTTATATAGTGATTACTAGTTTGTGTGGATTTGATATCGATAGTCCTACTCCGATACCAAGGATAGGACGACTCTCCGCAACGTGGGTTGTACGTTGGACTCTATGTAGCTCACATGGTTTATGTCGGTTATAGGATCTCCTTGTGTGTGTGTGTTTCCTTGTGTCTATGGTGAATGGAGAAGTGATTTGAAAGTGTAACTTTGAAAGTTATTCTTTTGAAAGATTTAAATTAGATTTACATTATGAGAATTGATATTCTTGATGAACTGAAAGTGAATGACAAATTATATGATGACTCACATGTATTATTGTACTTATTTCATCCTTCATGATTATGATGATTTTCTTTGGGCTATGTGAGTCTTTCATACATCCTGCATATTTCTTATAAATATTTATGATGATGATATTTATAAAACTGCATACACCCCCATATACTCAGTTCTTTTCCATGGTACTGACCCACATCTTCGGATGTGGGCTGCATTTTCTCGGAATATAGGTTCAGGTGCTCAGTTCCAGGTTCGATAGTAATTTTTTGGGCACGCTGTTCTACATCCTCTATTGTAGTGAATCCTCATGCTCCGAGGACGTGATGTCTAATGTTGGTTTCATGGAATTGTTTGCATTTGATAACTGAGTATGAGTCAGTTGGGGCATATCTCAATGGCTCGCTGGTTTTATTTTTCTGAAATTCTTTTATTCTTGAATGATGATTACTCTGTTGATATTTGAGGGTTATTTATGAAAACCCCATTGATTTTTGTTGAACTGAATGAAAATAGCTCAAAGCGTTAGCTTGGGGCTACTCGTAGCCTCAAGCACCGTGTGACGCTCTGGGACTCATTTTCTGGGGCATTACATGTACCCAACCACATGGTTTGTATACCCCTTTACCTTTTCCTTTTGGTTCTTGGCTAGATATTTCCATGGATTTTGTTGTTGGCCTCCCTAGGACTAGGAATAGTAAGGATAGCATCTTTGTTGTTGTGGATAGATTTTCAAAAATGGCTCACTTTATTTCTTGTAATAAAAGTGATAATGCATCTTATGTTGCTACTTTATTTATTCATAATGTGATGAAATTGCATGGTGCTCCCCAAACAATTGTTAGTGATAGAGATTCGAAATTTCTTAGTCATTTTTAGAGGTGTTTGTGGGGAAATTTGGGAACCAAATTGTAATTTTCTACTTCTTGTCATCTTCAAATGGATGGTCAAACTGAGGTGATTAATAGTACTTTAGGTAACATGCTTACAGCTATGGTTAAAGGAAAGTTAACTTCTTAGGAGGGTCAATTTCCATTGATTGAGTTTGCATATAGTAGAACTATTCATAGATCTATTGGTATAACCCCTTTTGAGTGTGTTTATGGTTTTAATCCCTTGAATCCATTGGATTTAACTCCTTTGCCCAAAGATGTTATTGTGAGTGTAGATGCAAAAGCTAAGTCAAAAGCTATGAAGAGCATCCATAAGAAAGTAAAAATGCAAATTAAGAAGGCCAACAAAGATGCAACCAAAAGAGCCAACAAAGGACGAAATAAAGTTACTTTTGTACCCGGTGATTGTGTGTGGGTTCACTTTAGAAAAGAGAGGTTTCCAAGCAAAAGGAAGAACAAAATTATGCCAAGAGGAGATGGACCATTTCAAGTGATTGAGAAGATTTGAGATAATGCTTACAAAGTGGACTTACCAAGTGAGTATTTTGTCCATAATGTTTTTAATGTAGGTGATTTATCTCTTTTTGACGTAGGATTAGCGAATTCGAGGATGAATTCTTTTGAAGAAGGGGAGAGTGATGTACATCAAAGTGATACTAATTTAAGAAGGTCTTTCACAAGAAGTCAAGCTAAGGACCTTCAAGCATTTCAAGCTTTATGGATGAAGATGGAATCTTTGGAAGGTTCCAATATGGATGACTTGAAGATATTTAATATTCGAAGTGTCTACCTTTATATTATCTTGTAATTTAAATGAAGGGCAATTTGGTCTTTTTATTTCTTTTATCCCTTAGTATATATAGTTAGCTATTAGGGTGGAACTACTAGTTTTTGAGATATTGAATATTTGTGCCTCCTTTGAGAGCTTGAAAGCCCTTTGTTGATTTTCAAAAATTGTCCTAGGATTTGCAAGTAAGGTTATTACCTTCTTGAGGATTCTAATAGATTAGGTGCTTTTAGTTCCCAATTAAGGGGTGTTTTGGTTAGTTTTACCATTACATCTTTTGATTGTTTGAATCTAATTGTTTCTATCTTTCTTTATTTTGTATCTTTAATTCCTATCTTGCTTCTATTTTCTTGTTTCACATCAAATATCAATATCTTTTTTTCTTTGTACGAATTTTATTTGACATGAATTCTTAAGAATGGGATACATAGGTGGCCTATGACGGCTTCAATCAATCCCTTAGACAATTTAGCTTTTCATTTTATTTTAGAACTATATTTGACCTGATTCTTTCATCAAAGAGAAACCTAGGAGCCACATTGGTTTAGTCATGTTCCCTGTAAGACTACATTTTCTCTTTATGAAGAAACTGAGGTAGAAATTTTATGAGAATCTTAAAATTCACCAGAAAGTATATTTCTCCAGAGTCTGAATTGAAGATTTCCTTGAAGTAGGTAATTGGGTTAAATTTTTTGAGGACCCAAAAATTCTACAGAATTAATGTTAGATACAACCTCAAACATCAAAGTTTTTAAAACTACAAGTGGATAGAATTTTTGAGTAGATCTCAAAAATTCTATACTGAACAACGTCACAAGTTTGAGATTTTTATTTTATAGGTTGGGACAAATTATTATCAATAAGCGTTGTTTGAGATATTATGGCAACGTTATACAAGACCTCCTACAAGAAATAACACAAATACTATTGTATCCTCTCAAAGTTTGAGGATTCAGTACAAAATATCACAACATGAACAAGTCCTTTCAAGGAATCCCAATGCCAAGTATCAAGTTTAATAAAATGAGTTCTACATTTTTATATTTCAATAAATATAATACTTTATCCTTCTAATCAAATCTTACATTCTTGTTCCGGTAATATTAATGAATCTTAAATTAGACTTAAACTACGTCTGATCAGATTGTTGTTCCAGTAAGATACATAGGCAATCCTATATAAGGATTCGATCTTCCTACTATTTCAAACTCCAAATCCTCAGAGGAAATTGAGTCTTGCATTTGAAGTAGTTGATACTTCTTGTGTACACTATTTTAGTAAGTGCCTTTGAACTAGAAAGAGAGGCAACTTTTTAAAATTTCCCGATGATTCAAAAGTTTTTGTGCAAGCTTCAACTTTATAACCAATCCTTATCAGTGAGTTCTCTCTTTATGAGATATTTCATTTGAAATAGGTATACACCATATAGTACATCCCTAGTCATCCTTTATATTCCCTCTTAATATATTTATCTAGGATCATAAGCTTTTCATGGTTACCAGATCGTTATGCTATATATGTCAATTTCATTGTTATTAAACTAACAAGTTTTGTGAGTGTTAATGCACCCTTTAAAGAGATAAGTTGGATTGTCACTTTGTTCAAAGTTGATGTATGTTTTGTTAAAAGTTGATGTATCTTACTTTTCTAGGGTTTTCTACCCTCTAAGAAAACCCACTGGATTATCACCTTATTCAAGTTATAAATCTTTTTATATTTGGGTCATCCACCCTTTCAAGAGGATATACTGGATCATAACCTCATTTAAGGTGGAATATCTTAATATTTTTGGGTTATCTTCCCTTTCAAGAGGATATATCAAATTCTCATCTCATTCGAGGTGACATATCTTATTATATTAGGTCATACACCATTTCAAGAGGATATATGAGATTGTCATGTCATTCAAGGTAACATATCCTATTTGGATTGTCCACTCTCTTAAGAAGACATATCAAACTATCACTTTATTCAAAATGACATATATTATTATATTTGGGTCATCCACCCTTTAAAGAGGACATATCGAACTTCCACCTTATTTGAGGAAACATATCTTATTATATTGGGATTGTCTACCCTATAAGAAAATGAATTGGTCTTTCACTTCATTTGAGGACACATGTTGTTATGTTATGGACCATTATCTCCTTAAGAGTGGCATATTATTATGCTAGGGATTGTTACCTAATTCAGTAGGACATGTTATTATTTTATGGACCCTCATCTCCTTTAGTGACATGTTATTATATTATGAACCTTCGCCTCTTTCAAAGTGGCATGTTATTATGTTGTCAATCATCATATTCTTCAGTGTGACATATGATTATATTATGGACTGTCTCCTCCTTTGGAGAGGTAGGTTATTATGTTATGGATCGTCACCTCCTTCAATGTGACATATTATTATGTTATAGATTATATAGTCACCTCCTTTAGTGTGGCATGTTAAGACCAAATTTTCTCAAGTACCTTTACATTACATTTTCTACTAATAAATTTCTTGCATGTGGTTAGTAGTCACACTAGGAAGTCACCACGTTCAAAGTGACCTATTGCAATAAAGATAAGTTGTTCGCCTATTAATAAGACACGTTGGGTCTTTGCCTCATTCAAATTGGAACAAAATATTCAAGATAGGCTATCAGCATTTTAATGATCCATGTTGGGCCGTCAAACCATTCAAAGTGGAATAATCCATTCAAGCTAGGTCTATCACTATCAATCCATTCAAAGTGACATATCAATTCAAGATAGGTCATCCGCCTTTCAATGAGACACATTGGGTTGTCACCCCATTCAAAGTGGCACAATCCATTCAAGATAGGTTATCCACCTTTCAATGAGACACATTGTGTCATCATCCCATTTATAGTGGCATAACTTATTGAAGATAAGTCTTCCGCCTTTCAATGAGACACATTGGGTCGTCACTTGCCTTTTAATGAGACACACTGGGCCATGATGTGTCATAGAAACATGGTACTTTTGATGCTTTAAACCATGAATTTATGCTTGGACTTAGGTTTTTTTAGTAGATATGATGAACTTTTGTGTTTATTACAGGTAAAACAAGTCTACAATAATGTTTGAATAAAAATAGAAGAAAATACCTAGAAAGACAAAGTCTAATCAAGATATGAGTTACCCACGAGTCGTCAACATTCCGTATGACTCATAGGATGACTCGCAAGCACAGTAGAACCAAAGAAGAAAACATAATACCAAGGGAAGAAAAGATAAGACTAAGTCATACATGTCATATGCTGAAGGTACGGGTCGTGATAAGGAGTCATAAGCATAATAGAATCTAAAGCTATAAACCAAAGTTGAAGTCTCAGAAGTATATGAGTCGGAAGATGAGTACGGATCGTATAGGGAAACCATAAGCAAACTAGTGTTCAAAGCTACAAAGGAAGAAGTCCCAAGTTTATATGATTGACTGTCATGAGTCGTATGGTCATGGTATGACTAGTGAGCTAAAGTCATATAAAGATTATAAAGTTGAAGCCTTTGGAGGTTAGATACTTGAATGGACACAAAAAGCTAAGTACGACTCGTATGATGAGGATACGAGTTGATGAGTTAGTCATACCACATGCCATCATAACTTTACCTTACCCATTTTTATTAGGATTTTTGAGTATTTTTGAGATACTATAAATACCCTAGGCTTTATCTTATATTAGGTTACACACTTTGATATTCTCTTACACACTTTTACATTATTTTCACCATTGACAGTTTGTTCTTGAGATCTTTCAGTTATTATTCAATATCAAACTTCGGATTTTAATTTTCTCATTATTGTGCAAAAGATTACATGCTTTATTTATTGATAATCATAGATTGTAGTGCAAGCATGAGCAGCTAACTTCCCTAACTATGGTTATGGGAACCCTAGTGGATTAGTTACATATGGAAAGTGGAATATTCATCTATTTTAAAGTAAATTGCCTATATCTTCATCTTCTTCATGATAATTGACCTCAAAGCTAGTGCAGAAACTCTAGGATAGCCTGTATTCATAGACATCCTTAGAAAGGAGTTTGTGATTAGGAAAAGAGATTAAGACAGTAATATTAGACTCACTTTCATTATTAATATTCCATTATCTTATCTAATCAACTCTAGACTCAAACGGTAAGAGTTAAACTGAATTCATAGATAAGAAGTAATAAGGCGACGCCTAGAGACTCACCAGGTAAAGTGTGAGATTTACCAACACTTTCACAAGACTGTTGGTGATACATAGATTGTCGACTTTACATACAGAGCAATAAAATAGTTGTACTAAACACGAGAAACTTGTGGAGTTAAGAAGACAAAGGGAACATAGTCCTAGTGTTTGTCTTCTGTTATTTACAACCCAAAGAATTCAAGTTTGGATACTACTTACTAATTACTTCAAAATCCCCCCATTTAATTTTTTGCACTACTCGTGAACTACATCAAGTAAAGTAATAATTCAAAATCTTCCCTGTAAGTTCGAGCCTAACCTTGTTGGGTTACTATGTTTGGCATCAACCGTAGCATACTTTTTGGAGATTAGTTTTGGGCGACATCAAATTTTGGCATAATTCCCAAGGAAGATGGTGTAATTATTGATTGAATTTGGTAAAGTTTACCAGATTTATTTCTTTTTCAAGTTGGCATACGTAGGTGTATGTGTAAAACTAAGAGTAGAGGCAATCATGTACTCCCTTTTGATTTAGATCCAGAAAGAATTCTTCAAACACCACAAAGGATGGTAGAGCAAGTTCATGATGGTGTTATGGTTGGGTTTCAAGAGCCTCACAATGTTCCCCCTACACCACCTAATGATCTATAGAATGTTTTTGATAGGCAGACTAAACATCTATTAGCAGCATCAGATAAAGAATCTAGAGTGGCTTAGGAGAAGGCTCGAGTTGATGAGGTGAGGCAAGCTCAGCAAAAAGAACTAATCAGGTTGAAACAAATGGGTAATCATCGAGATAGAGTTCAGAGAGGCAGATTTTAAGTGATCCCAACATATCAGCATCTGCAACCATATGAGAAAGACAATAAGGATATGGGATTTATTGAACCTACTGAGATCGGAGCAATCATTCCTCCACCTCTACCTCTCAATGTAAAGTTTAGCATTACTAGAGCGATGATCCAATTGTTGAAATTAAAGGGTGTGCTTTCAGGAGATACAAATAATGATGCAAATCTATATCATGCTAACTTTACTGGGATCTACACATTGTATACTATTTCAGGGGTGGATCAGGAAGCTTTGAGACTGAGGTTCTTCCCATTTTTGTTGATTAGAGAAGCATAACTATGGTTAGGGGAACTTCCAAGAGGTTCAATCACTACTTTTCATGAGTTTCAAGAAAAATTTTTGAATAGATTTTTCCCTCATGCAAGGATGCTATAATTTAAAGATGAGATCTATAACTTCAGAAAGTTAACTGAAGAATCCTTGTATGAGGTGTGATTTAGATGCAAGAAAAAGATGAGCATGGTACCTAATCACAGAATTAGAGGATCAAATTTGTTGGAAATATTTTATTGATCAATGAATATCTATTCGAGAGTAATGGCAGATACTATCTCAGGAGGTGCATTTAGATGTCTTCATTAGAAATATGTGCAAGATATACTAGATGATATTTTGGTGACAAATCAAGGATGGCATACTAAAGACGCTAAGCGTAGAGTAGGAGCATATGCTATTAGAGCAGCTGGTGATTTTGGAGCTAGCCTTGATTTGGTAGCATAAGAAGTTGCTCAACTTTGGACAGATATTGGTCTTATTACGATGCAGTTTACAATAATGAGTTGTAAGAAAGTGAATACAATTGTAGCACAGGCATCTACATCTATGACTTTTGAGATTTAATCTGAAAAGAAAGTGAAGTATCTTGATCGTAGGTTATAGATTTCTGAGTCCAAGGGCAAGGGAATCAAGTTCAAAATTACTATAATGATAGATACAGAGATAGAATTAGAGAGAGATATAGGTATTGGCTATGAAAACATGACTACAAGGAGAAGAGTAACAAGTATGTTCCACCAGGTAGTCGTGATTCAGAATCTTAAATAGAGGCAATGTTGTCAAAACTAGTAAAAGGGCAAGAAATTCAAGAGAGTTATCTTAAAGATATTAAGAAAGATCTATCAAGGCTGAATCAAAAAGTTAAATCACATGCTACTGCAATCAAGCAATTGGAACAGTAGTATGGCCAAATGTCGGTCGTATTAAATCAAAGGCAACCTAGCACTCTTCCTAGTAACACCATTGCAAATCCAAAGAATAATGGTTAATACCATGCCATTACCACTCAGAGTGGTATAACCACTATACATCCGTCTGTACCCACTGTAGTTGAGAAAAAGAATGATGATGTTTCTGTTGATGAACAGAATAGCGACGAGCAATATAAAGGAAAATTTAAAGCTGAGGAGCCTGATTTGAAGTTCATCTTGAGAGCTCACCCCTTTTTCCTAAAAGGCTAAAAAGAAACAAGAAGAGGGTAAGTATAAAAAATTCCTATCTATGCAAAAAAGGTTGTCACTCAATATCTCACTTGTAGAGGCATTAGAGAAAATGTCAGGGTACATAAAATTTATGAAAGATCTAATCACCAAGAACAAATTAGCCATTTCTGAGCCAGTCAAAATTATTCATCACTGCAGTGTTGTAGTTACTAGATCATTAGTAGAGAAGAAGAAGGATCCTGGTGCTTTCATCATACCTTGCATAGTGAGATCTTTTAATTTCACTCGAGCATTATGTGATTTAAGCACTAGTATCAACCTCATGCCATTATCAATGTATAAAAAATTGGGGTTGGGGGATTCCAATCCAACTACCATGAGACTAGTTATGGCAGACAGAATGGGCAAAAAGCCAGTTCGTATTCTATATGATGTATTAGTAAAGGTGACTTCTTTCATCTTTCCTGTTGATTTTATGATCTTAGACTATGAAGTGGACTTTCAAGTCCCAATTATTTTGGGAAGATAGTTCTTGGCTACAGGTAAGATGATGATTAATTTAGAGCAAGGACATTTGATGTTGGGGCTCGATAATGAACAGGTGACATTCAATGTTTTAAAATCAATGAAGCAGTCTGATGAGCTAAGAGTGATATCTTTGATTGATTCATTTGATGAAAAGATAGATGCATTCTATAATGTTGATGCAGTAACTGTTTGGGATGATTTTTCTGACACTGTTCTTATTAAAGAGAGATTGGATTTTGAAGCTCTAGCAATCATAATCATAAACTTTGATAGTGATGGTATTGATGACTATGATGAAATGATATGTGAACTCTATGGGTGTGGTTCATACACTTATGCCCCAAAGAAGATTAATTTGGATCTGAAGAATAGAACCGCTCCAGCAGCCTATCCATCTATTGAGGAGCCACCCATTTTAGAGTTAAAGGACCTTTCTTCTTATCTTTGTTATGCTTTTTTGGAGGCTAAAAACACTTTGTCAGTTTTCAATGCAGCTGACTTGGGTGAAACAGAAGTGGAATATTTGTTATTAGTGCTATAAAGATTTAAGAGGTCCATAGGTTAGTCTATTGCAGGTATTGTGGGTATCCTGCCTGGAATTTATACTCATAAAATTCAATTGGACCCAAATTGTATTCCACATATAGAGCATCAGTGCAGACTTAATCCTCCTATATAGGAGGTGGTGAATAAAGAGACAATCAAGTGGTTGGATGTTGGTATAGTGTATCCTATTGTTGATGGTAAGTAGGTCAGTCATATGTAATGTGTTCCAAAGAAAGACGATATTACTATTGTTTTTAATGAGAAGAATGAACTAGTGCCAATGAGTCCAGTCACAGGATAAAAAGTTTGCATGGACTACAGGAAATTTAATTCATGGACTCAGAAGGACCATTTTCCAATGCCTTTTATGGACCAGATGCTAGACAAGTTAGCGGGCAGAGGATGGTACTATTTTCTAGATGGGTACTCATGCTACAGCTAAATCACTATTACACCTGAGGACCAGGATAAAAGGACCTTCACTTATCCTTATGGGGCCTTCTTATTCAGAAGTACGTTATTTAGGTTATGTAACTCTCCAACCATATTTTAGAGATATATGATGTCAATTATCTCTGACATGGAAGAAGACACCATTAAAGTGTTTATGGATGATTTTTTAGTCGTTAGTAATTCTTTTGATAACTGTCTGGTTAAATTAGCAAACACTCTAGGAAGATGTCAAGAATATAACTTGGTACTTAATTGGGAAAAATGTCATTTTATGGTCAAAGAAGGTATAGTTCTTATACACAAAATTTCAAAAATGGATATTAAGGTAGATAGAGCAAAGATTAAAGTGATAGAAAAATTACCTCCACTAATTTATGTGAAGGGTGTTCGTAGCTTTTTTGGTCATGCTGGATTTTATAGGTGATTCATCAAGGATTTCTCCACGATAGCCAATTCTCTTTGTAGACTTCTTGAGAAAGAGGTGAAATTTGAGTTTACTGAAGCATGCTTGAAGTCTTTTGAATGTCTGAAAGAGAAGTTTATGACTGCTCCTATCATCGTATCTCCAGATTAGTCCTTGATTTTTAAAACTATATATGACGTGAGTGGATTAGCCTTAGGGTCTATACTAGGTAAATGAAAAGAAAATAACCTTCATCCCATCTACTATGATAGCAAGGTACTAAATCCTGCTCAAAAGAACTACACCGTGATGAAACAAGCGTTATTAGCAGTGGCTTTTGCCTTTAAGAAGTTTAGGTCTTATTTTATTAGGACAAAAGTGATTGTGCACACTGATCATGCAACGTTATGGTACTTAATGGAGAAAAAAGATTCAAAGCTTTGAGGATTTGATTTTCAGGTCAAGGATAGAAAAGGTACAGAGAATCAACTTGCAGATCATATGTCTATACTTGAGGATGAAGCTCTACAGAATGTAGAAAATAGGCTCGAGATTGATGATAATTTTCCAAATGTGCAGATATTGGCAGCTTCTTAAGATCTAACTCCATGGTTTACAGACTATGCAAATTATTTAGCAAGTGGTCTAATTGTAAAAAATCTTTCCATTCAGCAGAGAAAGAAGTTTATGCATGAAGTACGAAAATTTTTTTAGGATGATCCTTATTTGTTCAGAATTTATGTAGATGGGATTATTTCTTAATGTATACCTGAGGTAAAGATGATAAGTATTCTAGAGGCTTGTCATTCTTTGCCAGTTGGGAGTCATCATGGAGGAACCTGCACAGCCTATAAGATCTTATAATGTGGGTACTACTGGCCAATAATCGATAAAGATGCACATGATTTTGCTTCTGCTTGTGACCAATGTCAATGATAAGGTAACATCTCTAGATGCCATGAACTTTCTATGACTCTTATCTTAGAATTGGAATTGTTTGATGTCTGGGGTATGGGCCCTTTTGTGACTTTTTTTGGCATGAACTATATTCTTGTGATTGTGGATTATGTTTCTAAATGGGTGGAGGAAATTGTGCTTCCCAAAAAAGAACCATGCGGTGTCGCCATATTCTTGAAAAAACATATCTTTTCTCAATTTGGCATGCCACGTCCTATCATTAGTGACGGAGGGTCAAATTTTTGTAATTATTTATTCAAAATTTTACTTGACAAGTATTGACTGAAACACAAGGTGGAAATAGCTTGTCATTCACAAACTAGTGGACAACTTGAGATATCCAATAGAGAAATTAAGTCCATCCTAGCAAAGATAGTGAATGCCAATTGGATTGATTGGTCGCGAACGTTAGATGATATAATATGGACTTACCGCACAGCCTTTAAGACCTTCATTGGTGCTTTCCTTTATTATTCATTGTATCTCAAGGCTTGTCACTTGCATTTTGAACATGAAAATGAAGCAATGTGGGCTTTAAAGAAGCTAAATTTTGTGTGGCAAGATGCATCCAAGTCAAGGATGAATAGTATGAATGATTCGGATGAATTCTGACTCTAGGAGTGATGTTTAGGTGATTTATGCACTTTAGTGTTGTTATCCTAGCTTATATAGCCTTATTTTTAGGAAAAAAACGTATGCTTAACATGTTAACAATGATATAATTAAGCATCTAAGTATTTAAGTATGTGATTATAATGTTACAGATGTATTTCAAATAAGTTTGGACTTAAATTGGTCCCTTAGAGATCAAATGGGACAACTAGCGTACTAGCTTGAGCTAGGTGACATTATAGTTGATGTAGATGGATTATAATGTGTTTGATGAGTTACTAATGGTATGATTATTTAATTATGTGTGTCACAACTGGTTCATAATGTTTAAGGTTCAATTTAAACAAGCCAAGATTCAAAACAAAGCTAAAGATAAAAAGGACAAAAACTAGCATCTTAGCTTGAGTTTTTAGTTCGTCGTCTTGGATGATTGTGTTGTTTTGAGATCTAATTTAAGGTATTTAATGTTATAGGATTATTTATTAGTTGATTATTATGATATATTAATTATATACAATCTAGAAATTAAGTGAAAACAATACCACAAGGCTGGGAATGGATCAACGTAAGCACAATACATGACTTGACGTAAAACGGACACATTTGATATCACCAACACATATAGGACCTTACCAAGGGTGGTGGGGAGTGTTCCATGTTTGTAATGAGTCGTACCTTTTTTGTATGACTCATTAGGAGAATTCATAAGTAGACCAGTAAACAATAATCACTATGTTGAACATCATATAACTCGTCATACGAGTCGTACCCTGTCAATACGACTGGTACCATCTACTCATACCCTAAACAGTAGAGGCACACTAACAACTTATTTTCTTTTTTTCTTTCTTTTCCTTATTTAATTACTAATTAATGCTTATGTTTAGTTACAATGCCTCCCAAAGGTGCATCTTCTTCAAAAAGTGGCGAAAAGGGGAGATAAAAAGGCCCAATCTTACAGCTCTGAGGCTACAGAGTCATCTAGCAATAGCGGTGACCTGTAAGAATATCCAGAAAAGGGCAAGGTTGACCCAAAATATAAAAATACTGCATTGGTTAAAAATGTAGCAATCCCAGAGGACTCACCTCCACGGGGACCAAGGAGAAAGTACCCGAGTACGTCCCCTCCATACTCATCTCCATATTTAGAGAAAGAAGAAGAAATTGAGTCTAGTTGTAAAGCAGAGAGTTCAAAATTGTCGAGAAAAAAGGGGATGCTACTCCAATTGGTTGACATGAACCACCACTATCCATCACCACTGCTTTAGTGCCCATTATTTGAATGATAGGGATACCTCAGTATGCATCAGATATACAATGATGGCATGAGCAAGCTCCATAATGGAAACATCAAACTGGTCTTGTATCTATAGTGAAGGTTGACTAATATTGGGATGACAGAGTTACCCAGGTTTAATTAGAAATTCAAGTAATATTGTTTTGAGTGGATAATGAGAGCACCTGGGAAGTATAGTGATGTTCCAGTTAGAGAATTCTATGCAACGTACAAGGGTGAGTTAAAGAGACAGTATCCACAGGGTCAATTAAGGAAAGGTGGTGATCCTATTCCTTTATTGACTATTCGGGGACTGTGGGTAGACATTTCTCCATGCACTATTGGAAGATTCTTATACGAACCAGATTATCAGCCTTTGGTAAACATGGGTGAAATGGACAATCGTCCAAAGGAGATGAGATTACTTAAAAATAGATGGGGTCGGAGGAGAAGATGGGTAAATTCCAATGGATTTTGAGGCTATATTATCCAATGGTAAGAATGTAGTATGGGTTTTTGGAGGCCCTAGAGTGGTTTCCTAAAAGATAAAAAAGAATACTCTTACATTTAAGGCCAAAGCATGGTGGACATTGGCCCAACATAGGCCTTGTTCCACCACAGGGGATAATATTTTAAGCCCAATTTAGGAAGATTTGATAGTCTTCCTCATAGCCAGAAACAAATTTAATATCGAAGAGTTTTTAGCTCAGGAGATGAGAGACCGAGCTGCAGGTAGTGAGAAGTCTTTGATGGCATACCCATATATGATTATGTAATTTTGTTTGGTTTCAGGGATACAGGAGATCTCATGGGTTAATGAGATGATCCACGCTACTAATATTAACAACATTGGCCTGATCTATAATATAGCAAACACAATGGCCAGATAAGTAAGGAGAGCAGAGGATATGGTAGCTGATATGTTCTTACAGAACGGTCAGGCTGAGACTGCTAAGGCTACTGAGACTGGTGGACAAATATAGACTACATAGACTTATGCAGTGGGTACTTCTACTGCTTCTCTTTCAGTGCAATCTGTACCACCTTGGCCACGAGATGTGTCTTCTGGACTTATTATGATCTCATAGGCCATGTGGACTGAGGCCATGACCAGACTAGGTACTCTAGAAGCCAAGGTCCATAACATGATAGGGGTCGTAAAGCCCTGGATGGATGCAAGGCTGGTGGAGCAAGATAGATAGGTCCAAGGGTGACTTGAAGCATTTGAGTCAAGGATTAATTGATTGTTAGGTAGTGGACGGACTCCCGTTATTGTTGTGATCAAGTCTGAAGTTGCTGAAATTAACAGAATAGTCACAGAGCTATATGATAGACTATTGATCTCAAAGCGTGTGATTGAGATAGTTATGTCCACAGTCCATTTGGACAATATTTAAGATATTTTGGACACGATAAAAAAGACTCGAGAAGAGACTCGAGAGGAGAAAAGAGAGCAAAAGAAAAGAAAGCATGAGGATAAGGATGCAGCAAAAAAAGCTAAGGTATTTATCCTAGAAGATAAGCAAGATTGGGAGATACGAGTTTGTGAGATGGCTTCTAGAGCCAGTGGTTCTAGACTGTCATTTGTTTATGCCAAAGGAGGTGGTGTTGCAGACACGCCTAATGTGACTATTGCTGATTTAGTCCCGACAGTTGATGGGATGATTGCTAAAAAGAGTGGGACACAACCAGAGGCCCATATGTTGATACTTTATGATTCAGCACCTAGAGAGCCCAAGTATAACCTCTCCTCCTTATTTTATATTTTTTTGTCACTATGTATAGAGAAATAACTTTTAGATAGGGGTGTGGGTGTGTACCTAATTCCAAATATCTGGAAGTAGCTAAAAAATCTAAGTAGCTGAATATCTGTTATGGCTTTCAGGTTTGGTGTTGACAAAGTGCTGAAATAGGGAGAAAATCTGCACCTAAGATAGAATATTGATTTTTAGTTGGTTTTGAAATTCATTTGTAATGAATTATGGTTTTGAAATTGATTTATGATTCTGGAGATTTGAATGATTGTGGATTTGAAATTATGCTTCAGCATTAGTGTTTGATTGAATTATGCCAAAATTTTGAGACCCCTCCTAAATTTTTGTTAACTATGTGATGCGTATGTGTGTGAGACTATTGTGGATCTGATAATGGCATTAGGATTAGGTATAGAACAACTGGGAAAATATTTTCATAATTGAATAAGTGGTACTAAGCAATGTAACCCTATACGAGTGTGTGTAAGGAATTACTGAGTTCCCGGTGTAAAGAAATGTAGAACTTTCTCGGTTTCTTCAAACTACGTCTTAGATAGTAGAGTAGGAAATTATCATAGGCCATTTTTGTTTTAAGTCCACTCGAGACTAAATGCCCAACCAAATAAAGTATGAATCCCTTTGGTTTGAATGTTTGAGCCTAATTGACCCTTTTCTTTGATTACACCAATTTCACTTTCCCCTTTCCCTTACAGTGGACCTATTTTGACCCTGGTCCTCCTTGGAAACTGTGCACCTCAACTTATACAAATTTTCTAACTTGAGGGTGGCTATTATAGGGGTATGTAGGAGAAAATAAGTATGAAGAAGTCATGTAGAAGGAAATTTGAAAAAGGATAGGTGTGGTGAAAAAAATAAAATTAGAGAAGAAGAAAAAATGCAATAAAATAAAAAATAAAAGAAGAATAAAATGAGAACATCGTACCTAGGCCCATTTTGAATGTGTTAAGATAAAAAGGGAGATATACGGGCAGAAATAAAGTTGAAGAATAAGTGGAAAATAAAGTGGACCCTAAAGAAAGAGAGTATCACAGAGGAATAAATGCTAAATAAATCCTAAAAAGGTATCATACCAGCCCCAAGCATATATTACAAGCCGAATAAAGTCCTTTAGTGATCCTACCTCAACTGTAAGAAAACTTAGGAAGAGAGCATAAGGGCAATCCTATGGTATTCTGTATACACTGATGCTACTTCTTTGTGAGCGAGAGAGTCATTTTTCATATCTCTGAATAAATTGATTAATCCATACAAAGAGAGAATGGGATTTCTTTGACTGTAAGAGCGGGTTATATTGTTAGGTTGCTAGATTATTTGGTGAATACAGTTTGTGTCTAGGCCCAGTTATCTATTACTAATGTAATGCCATCATCGGATTTCTCTATGTTTTATATATACTATGTAATGTATACATTTTGAGTTCTGAGAAGTTAAAATTAGGAGGGAAATACATGGTTTAAACATGAACTAAAAAATCATTGCCATAAGTCGCTTAGGATCTTCCTGTTGAAGCATTGTTTCTATGTTTTGAGATATAGTTTAATTGTTGTTTGCCTAAGGACAGTCAAAAGTATAAGTTGACTGTGTTGATGTGTTGCAGAAACATGGCACTTTTGATGCATAAAACAACAAATTTATGCTTGGACTTGGTTGTTTTAGTAGATATGATGCATTTTTGTGTTTATTGCAGGTAAAACAGGTCTACAATAATATTGGAATGAAAATGGAAGAAAAAAACCTAGAAAGACAAAGTCTAATCAAGATATGAGTTACCCCATGAGTCGTCAAAACACCATACGACTCATAGAATGACTCGTAAGCACAACAGAATCAAAGATAAAAACAAAATACTTAGTAAAGAAAAGATACAAGTCAGTCATACGAGTCGTAAGTTGAAGGTACAGGTCATTACAAGGAGTCGTAAGCATAACAGAATCTAATGATACAATCAAAAGTTGAAGTATCAAAAGTATATGAGTCGTAAGACTGACTAAGACTCCTATAGAGAAATCATAAGCAAACCAGTGTTCAAAGCTATAAAATAAGAATTCTAGGTGGATACGTGTGAAGTCCATGAGTCTTATGGTTAAGGTACGACTCGTGAGCTAAAGTCATATGAATATTAAAATGTTGAAGCCTTGGGAGATCAGATACTAGAATGGATACGAGAACTATGCTATGACTCATACGATCAGCATATGAGTTGATGAGCGAGTCGTACCATGTGCTGACATAACATTACCTTTTCCATTTTTATTAGTATTTTTGAGTATTTTTTAGATACTATAAATACCTTAGGGTTTATGTTTTATTAGGTTACACAGTTTGATATTCTTTTATATGCTTTTACGTTATTTTCACCATTGATACTTTTTTCTTGTGATCTTTGGGTTTTTATTCAATAGAAGATTTTGGATTTTACTCATCTCATTATTGTGCAAATAATTACATACTTTCCTTATTTATAATCATGGATTGTAGTGCAAGCATGATCGGATAACTTCCCTGACTAGGGTTGTGGGAATCCTAGTGGATTAACTATATAAGGGAAATGGGAGATACATCTATTCTAAGGTAAACTACATGTATCTTAATCTTCCTTATCATAATTGACCTCAAAGTTACTGCAGAAGATTGAGTATAACTTGTATTGGTAACCATCCTTACAAGGGAGTTTGTGATTAGGAAATCATATAATCTAATCAACACGAGACTCAAAAGGTAATAATTGAGCCAAAGTCATAGACAAAGAGCGATAAGGTTACGCCCTAAGACTCATAAGGTAAAGGGTGAGATTTACCAACACGCTCACAAGACTGTTGGTGATACATAGCTTGTCGACTTTACATGCAGAGCAGCAGAATAAGTGGGTTGAACACGAGAAACTAGAAAAGTTAAGAAGCCAAGGAAACACAGTCCTAGTGTTTGTCTTCTATTGTTCACAACCCAAAGCTTTCAAGTTCGGATACTACTTACTAATTACTTCAAAATCCCTTCATTTACTTTTTTGTACTACTCATGAATTACATCAACTGAAGCAATAATTCAGCATCTTCCCTGGGGGTTCAACCCTAACCTGTTTGGGTTACTATATTTGGCATCAAACGCAACATACTTCTTTAGAGGTTAGTTTTAGGAAACATCTGGCCATCGCTTTGTTTAAAGTGGTATGATATTATCTAAATATGTTATACAAATTAGACCACTAACTAATTTCGATATGACATGTTCAAACAAAATTGTGCTGAATTATATTTGTGTCATTTTGAATTTACAACTAACCATCATGTTTTAGATGTTATAGAGAGAATTTGAAAGGATGAAATTCTCAAATCAAAATCACAGGTGCAGACGAATCAAAAAAAGATGTAGCATAGCGTGGAACATTTTTGTAGCAGCGAAATGAGACACAGTCTAAAGAGGAATATCAAACTCTTAGAAAGTGATCTGAAGGATGACTTCAACCACCATCCCACCATACCCCTATCAAAATATCTATGGCAACTTTTAGATAATCTTGTTTCAGTTTTGCCTCCATAGAATTTTAGTTTTGCCTCCAGAGAATTTTTAAACTTGCACCAGAGGTAACTTTCTTTTTCTTTCAATTTCAGGGTGACAACATACCTAGATCTTTATGAATTAATCCATGTAGCTCTAAGTCATTGGTGTAATGTGTCCCATGCTTCTGATTAATATAATTACAAGTTTATTTTCTATTACTCAAATAAGTTATCACTCATCCTAAGCCAAAGGTCAGTTGCAATAAAGGTCTAATAACCCTTTAGGTTATGTTTTGAATTTTTTTTCACTATTTTGGTACTTAGAGCTTTTTTACAGCTACCCTAAGTCATTCATGACTTGTTGGAGCCGACAATTTGGTTATCGAGTAGCTCATTTGGTTTTTAGATTCAATTCTCTATTTTGAAGTTTTTGTTTTTCAAAGTTGGGTATCAACAATTGTTATATCTAGAATGACAATTTTATGCTAAAGGGACCCTTGGTTCGCATCCCAAGGTTATGTAACTCATTTCAAGTTATTGGGTGGATTTTAGTTAAAATGGCGATTGGGTGTAGAACCCATATTTCATCAAAACAACATCAATGAAAATTTAATAATGTTGTCAATTTTGAAATTTTGAATTTTATCGGGTAGCATAGTCCATTTGCATGCACGAAACTCTAAATGAATCCCGAGGATCCGATCAAAGATTAGGCACTTAGCCAAATCTACTTGTTCAGGCCAAAAAAGGCCATTTCATTTGTCAGGCCCTTGGATATATTCATGAAGTCCAAGGTAAGTGGATATCGGGATATCAATAACCTTGGTCATATTTGCAAAGATTAAGTTTATTAGTTATCGCGGTCGTTGGCTAGCCTTTGCATTCACAAAAGGCTTCTCTAGAATGGACCAAACTTTCTTCTTCGTGATTATGGTGGAGCAACTATATTCTTCAAGGGTAAGTCGAGTTTCATCCCTCGTTCATGATGGTATCCCCATGATTACAAATAAGGGACCCCTAGCAGCATTAATAGTTGTCGAACCTGATCTTTTTTCTTTATTTATTAATTTTTCAAGTCCACTAAACACCGAAAGGTTTAGAGAATTATGGAGTTCGGTCTTTTGGTCCTCAGGGTGAATTGAAGGGTGCATTGGGGGCATTTTCTCATCTAAATTTTAGTAGGTTTTCATTAATTTCTTAATTAATTCTCTGAATTAAACCCAAATCCCTAAATACTTTGTGGGTTGATTTAAGGGAGCATTTGTGCTCGGATATTACCCATTTTTAATGATAAATAATCCTTGAGCTTAGAGGGATATTTTGGTGGTTTTAAAGTGGTAATTCCATAAGCAGGCCCCATATGAGATTTTTAACTTGATTTGAACCCAACGCATTTATATGAAATATGGGTATTGTTATTCTTGTTTTAATATATAGATCATTATTTCAATAGTGTGGCATTGTAAGGAGGCATCTTAGAAAGGAAAAGCTCCAATTTAGTAGAATTTCTCGGGCTTCATCGGCGTCTAGGTAGGATAGGCTTCCTTTCCTCATAGATTGAGATTTATTATGGTTTTATTATAGTATATTGTTTGTTTTGGGTTTAAATTTATGGCTTGATAGCACATTTGGTGAAATTTAAAATATTTATCCAGTTGGAGAGTTGTTTCTAGGTAGAATTGACTCATTCCTCCTATCTTTGAGTTAAATTTACATATTAGGACTTATTTAGACTTATTTAACATCTTGTTGTGGAACTTGGAAGCCTTAGACTAGTCTCCGGGTAGAACTTGCCTTAGTATGGACTTTTGGGGTTAATAATGGGCCTTATTGGCCCTCTTATAGATCAAATATCCTAATTAGCTCCTTGTAGACCTAGGAGTCCTTCTTTTGCCGCCTTGCATATATTTCTAAGCCTTAAGATGATTTAGACATCTTTCCAACTCTTGATTAGACTTGTTGCCTTTGGTTTACTTTAAAGACCAGTTTGAGTCTGACAAGTACTATTTACTTATGATACTAAATTTACGGTTCAATTCTATTATATATGATATTATAGTCTAGTTTGAGTCTGGCATTTATTGTTTACTTTTTATGTTAATGATCTAGCTCGAGTATGATGGTTATGGAAAAAAATGATTCATAGGTACGGTTTCAGTTGTCAATTACTTTATAATCATTATTGTTATCAATGGTTTATCTTAGCTGTATCCATCGAGCTTGTGGGGGATCACTTAGTTTAATTATTTCGTAGTTTCACCTTTTAGGCTTATGGAGGACCTTATTACATTGTAGTTATCTTGTATTCCTTTGACTTTATTTACCTCGGTATTTATTATCAGTCAGCCAAACTATTATTTCTAGTTTGACCCTTTATCCCTGACTTTAGTTAGCATTCTTGGATATTATTATTCTTTTATTAATATTTTTCTCAGTTGAACGATGATTCCTACTGAGTACCCATTGTTTTGGTACTCATACTATAAATTTGCATCTTTTTCTAATGCAGATTTAAGTACTAGTTGTTGTTGTTGACATTCTATTTAACTTATTCACAGGGTTCGGACATAAGGTGAGCTTTCAAAGCCAGAGTTGATTCTCCCTTCATCCATTTCTTCTAGATAGTCTTTTGTTATCGAGACTACTTATATATTGGATGCTATTAGTACTCTTATCCTTTTGGATTTAGTGGCTCTAATTCCAACCTTACTAGGTCATGGGATATCTTTTTTCTTTCATTTTATCCCTCTTTATATATATATATATATATATATATATATATTATATATATTGTTGTGCTAATATTTTATCACTTACAATCCTATTTTATGCTTTATTTTGGTATTTATTAAATCTTCCTCACATTATCGCATTACTCACCATTTCGGGCTATGGCTTGGCTTACTTATTGATGGGTTAAATTAGGTGTCATCATGACTACCAAAATTGAGTCGTGATAAATTGGTATTAGAGCCTATGTTTACTAGTATTGTTGGTACAAGAAGAAATGTCTAATAGAGTCCCATGGATCAAAATGATGACATCTATTTCATATCTTAAGGAGACTATAGAACATTCTTAGGATAACTTCACCTTCTTTATTCATTTTCTTGTGTCGAGTCTGTGTTGGGTTCTAAAATTCACATTATTTCACTTTTTCATAGATGGTCAGGATAAAAATTGCAATGACCAGATACAAGGATCTCAAGTCCATAGTTATGGCTTCTATTAGAGGCCTGGCTGACCAAAGGTCCACGTTTATGTGAGAGGTTAATCCCAGCTAGGGGTCAAGATAGAGAGACTTCACCATATTCTGTTATTTCTCCCGAGACAGATATTTTTCCACCCCAGCCATTAATAGGACAGGGGGAAGCTTAGACTCCACTGAGGTTTATTTCTTCTTTATTGCTCAGACATTTCTTTGTTTAGTTATTAGGTTTGGTTGGTGGTGCAATATTTGATGTTCCTTAATCTTCATATCAGAGTGGTATAGATAAAGGGGCATAGCCTGTAGCTAGTTCTCCTAGAGTTAAGGTTCCTCTAGCACTAATAGTTGCTCAGTTGGTAGTTACCTAATAAGCTATGTCTGCTAGGAAGTAGAAGATGGTGGGTAGATTTCTTAGATTAACTTGACCTAGGTTTATAGGGATCCAAGTGAGGATTCATTTGAGTTCTTGATTGTTTGTGAGGATAGGATCTGTAATTTGGGCCTAGTTAAGACTCATGTTATTGATAATACTATTTTTTAAATGGACTTGGAAGTTAGACATTAATGGAGAGCTTATCTTGATTCTAGGAAATTTGGATCTCCTTCTTTGAAATAGACTCAGTTCTTGAGGTTTTCTTAGATAAGTATACACCTTGCAGCCATTTGGAGAGTCTGAGAGCTCAGTTCTAAAGGTTAGAGTGGGGTTTTATGACAATTCTGGAGTATTAGTCACAATTTCATAAGTTGGTCAGACAAGTTACTGTTATCTTATCGATCGAGTAGGAGTAGGATGGGGTTCGGTGCTTTGTTAGAGCACTGGGACTTTTTTTTCTAATGGCTACTCAGAGATTGGTTGCAGCTGCTATGTTTTTTTATTAATTTTATTTATAATTCCCAGACTAAGAAGAAGTATCGTGAGGCCCAAGGGGTAAGCGATGAGAGACCATGTCACCAGGGTAGTTTTAGTGGGAGATGGAGTAGCTCAAAGTTCAAAGGCAAAGGTTCTCAAAGTAGAGGTACCCTCTATATTACTCTTATATGTACTGGGGTCAACCTAATGTATCGTGAGGCCCATAGGGGCAGCGATAAGATACTATGTCACCAGGGTGCTTGTAACGCCCCAAATATGGTACTTGAAATACTACATGGTGCTCATGACCCCGAAGGACCACAAGCTAACCCATGACTGATATTTGTACCTGTATACTACATAAAATACTTTATAATGCGGAAACATAAACTGCAAGGCCATAAAATTCAATACTGAACATGATATGAATGATATAATATCTGTGTGGGGTAATAGAATACCCAAAATAAAACTGAACATACTGAAGTCTGAATCAAGATATTCTAGAAAGCCTCTAACAGACTGAACTATCCAAGTAAGGAGTTGATGGGACATGTCCCCAACTAACTCCAACTAATAAACTGATTAATGATATAATAGGGAAATAATCATGTCCTCGAAAGATGAGGACTCACTTCTAACTCTGTTTGCAGATATCTAGAATATATTGTTGCTCTAGAGCTCGTGTCTCTGAACCTATGGTATAAGATACCATAGTGCAAATACGTCAGTACTTTGAATATACTGGTATGCATGTGAGGTAGGCTGAATGCATGGGGTTCATATGCATGAACAATAATAATTACTAACTATCATAAGCGTGAGAATACATGCATGAGACATAACAACTAATACTAATACTGTGATAACATGATTACTGAATCTGAATATAACTGATAACATGAGTGACTGTATCTGACAGTTTTGAATCTGATGGAACTATCTGAGTTTCGTACAATATATGAGTTGACTATATCTGACAGTCCTAAAATTTGAAGACCTATTTGAGTTCTATTACTGAGACAGATTGACTATATCTGACAGTCCTAATTCTGTAACATGAAACTGTGGGAAGTAGTTATCTAACGGACATGCCCCTGATACGCTATTATGGCTGAGTTGGGGTCCAATCTGTAACCCTAATTGGAAGGGTGTCAATACCACACCACCAGTAAGGACATGCTGTGGGAGACCCTCTTCTGATAGCATCCCCTATACGAGAATGGTGGGGCCCTTATCTAACAGTGTTTATCCACCTCATAAACCCTCATCGAATAGTGTTGATGTCTCAACCTATGCTAGCTACATAGTTCTGGAACGTAAGGATGACTTCTAAGAATCACACACTCATCTGATAGTGTGTATTCCCATCCTTAGGTTCACTCGGTGCTAATTCCTACTCCCATCAGAATTGACTCTGAACATGATTTACTGAAATAAACATGGGCTGAGTTATTGAATTTCGTTGACTAACAGAATACTACTGATATCTGATAACTGACTGAGTTCATGAGATCATAGAGATTTCCTGAGTCATAAGACTGTCTGAAGTCTAAGGATCATAGCTTGACTGGGAGTATCATGAAAACATGACATGGCTCTAGGCATATAGCTAATGTTTCGTGTACGAGTACCCCCAGGACTCGATGGAAGGAAACTCACCAAGCATAACTTACTTGAATATATAATTAACATCATAATCCATAATACATTTATAAAAGCATTTCATCAAAACATGTGATAGGCATAACTTGTACATACATGGGGATTTCATGGTATCATGCTAGTTAGGCACTTCTCCTTTATCTAGGCATTTAATCAAACATATTGTAGGCATGGTACATTTAAACATCATTATACAATAATTAAACATCTTGGTTTAATTCTAATTTCAGCATTCAAGGGTTTAGTCATAGATTTGCATGAATCTATATTCATATTAATTTAACCCACATAAAATTTATCACCCAACATGGAGTAGAATTCAATTTCTCATTATCCACATGAATAAGAGCAGCCCAATCATGAAATTCAAAAGAAAATTCATAAACTTGAATATAGAAAAAGGATTCTTGGGCTTCATGGATGAAAGGAGTCCATGAATGAACACTATGCATACCTTAGTTCGTGATTTTGTAAGGATTGACGATTAAACCTTCTTGAATTCGAATTCCCAATAGAAACCCTAGCTTGTTCTTGAGAGAAACTTGAGAGAAACTAGTATATTTTGGGTGAACAATAGCTAAATCACGTGTTATTGGGTTTAAATAGGGCTAGGAAATTGACCCTTTTAACCCTTGGATGTGTCTTTTAAAATTTTAAAAATTTCCCAAACTGGAACTTTAGTGCGACGTGGAGCTATCACGCCGAGTCATTGGATTTTGACAATTGGGAAATTAATGGATGGCACGACATGGGGACATCGTGTTGTCACTTTCTTTGTGACCTAGAACTTTGGCGCGATGGGGGGAAATTGCACTGAGACACTGGAAAATGGACAATTCTGAATTTGGGCCCTGGCGCGATGTGCCATAATCGCAGACCCCTACTAAAATTTTCCAAATGCCATTTCCACTTATGGCGCGGTGCGCCACTAACTAATATGGTGTTGTTGTACGATGGGAACTTGAAATAGT
>NW_025854615.1:0-1838 GCF_002878395.1 Capsicum annuum
AGTCCCTTATACGAAAATTAAATAATTATTTAAATAAATTATTAAATATATATTTTCAATTACTGTAGTTGAAATTACTAACAACTAAATAAAATTAATAATTAATTAAACATATATCCGACCGCTATAGTTGGAAACATAAATAATTAAATAAATATATTACTAAATATATAATCAGTCCCTTATATGGAAATTAAATAATTATTTAAATAAATTATTAAATATATATTTCCTACTACTGTAGTAAAAAATACTAATAACTAATTAAATATATATCCAACCACTATAGTCAGAAATGTAAATAATTAAATAAATATTTTACTAAATGTATAATCAATCCCTTATACGAAATTAAAAAAATAAGGAAAATAAATTATTAAATTTATATTTTTGACTTCTGTAGTCAGAAATACTAATAACTAAATAAATATATGACTGAATATAATCATATCCTTATACAGAAAATTAATAATTAATTAAATATATTATTAATTAGATTTCTGACTAACTTAGTAGGAACATTTAATAATAAAATAAATATATTACTAAATACATTACAAAAGCGCTTCTCTATAAATATATTAAATGTATCCAACTACTGTAGTCAGACATACTGAATAATTAAATATATTTAACTTTTACCCGACTGTAATGGTCGGAAGAGTATATTTAATTATTAAACAAATAACTATTATATACAATATATACATTAAACTGTATATATTGCCTCTTTCACTTCACTTTACTACCTCTTTCCCTCTCTAAACTAAATTAGGGCTTCCTCCATTGAAGTAGCAGTGGTTGCCTTCCTCCATTAAAGCAACAGTGGTTGCCTTCCTCTATCAAAACACCAATAATATGATCTCTCTCTCTCTCTCTTTCTCTCTCTCTCTCTCTCACACATATACACACACATACACTCACCATATTTAGATAGTCCGCCATTATATTTCTATGTTACTTGAAATATGGATATCAATAGGATTTTTTATAGTCTATATGTCTTTGTAGTTATGTTATAGATTTGTTTAATCATATGTTTAACCTATGGTATAACTCATTTGGGAACCATCGAGTATATGATTGGTTTGGAGGTGAGTTTGTTTTGGGTTATGATATTCTAAAGGAATTTTTGCTCCAATGGACTGAGATTTGTGATAAATTTTGTGAGAGAATGCTTATTTTCCAGTGATATCAATTTGGGCATTTAGGGTCGAGTGGTTCAGCTCAGGTTTAAGACTTTAGCTAGTCTTTATTTTGAGGCTTTGTTTCAGTGAAAATATTATCGATAAGATTATTAGGCTAACACACTGTCTATTGGTTCAGTTTTTCTCCATGTTAGAGAGACCGACTTTGATGGATCTTTGAGGAATGGTCTGTATTAGTTCCTAATACTTCTAATCTTTGTTTTAAGTTTTCATTGGACTTTCAAAGTCTACTCAGAGAGAGAAGTATATCCGGTTGTCTTAGCATGGTTTGACCTAAAGTCGGTGGAAGAATTCTAGAGTGAATCTTCTATATTTTAGAGGATGTGCCTTGGACTCATGAATTTCGGTTTGCTTGGGTAGATATTGCAGATATTAGTAACCACCCATTTGATATTCAAGTACAACTTATGAAGCATAATTCATATGCTAGTTTATGAAGACCTCTCGGTGGGTCGACTTTATTCTTTTCATGTTAGTCGTGATGTTATTATAATTATAGGTGAGTGAGAGTTGAGAATATATATATATATATATAGGTGGATTGGATTAAAGAAAAACGATAAGTTTTGCCCTTTTGTTTGTTGTCTCCCTGAATTCAAATTTTGGTGTGCTTTCTGTTAATTCCTATTA
>NW_025854616.1:0-1775 GCF_002878395.1 Capsicum annuum
GTCTCCCTGAATTCAAATTTTGGTGTGCTTTCTGTTAATTCCTATTACTTCGTATCTTTTGCAGCTGTGGTTATATTAGTATCCAAGTTCTATATTGTTAATTAGATATTAACACTTGAATTGTGTCTTTGTTTTGCAAATATATACCATTAATTAAGATTTAGAATCCTGCTTAAGTAGATTATACTGAAATTAGTTGTGAATCTGTCTAGCAATTAATATTCACACAGATCTTAACACCCAACTTAAGAATTCACTTAAACTATTGTACAATACTTGATCATGGTGCGAGGAAATAATAGAGAATGCAATTTTTATCTTGTTAGGCATTTAATTACACTAATATACTTGAAAATATGGTAGCTGTAAGTTGGTAAAACAATGATATCAAAAGAATGTTCTCTATTCAGCAAGGGAAATAACATCTCTGATGAGTGTACCTCATTTTTGGGCAAAGTTCTCACACCAGCTATGGTGATTTCCTGCTTATTTCCTGTACCCTTACCAGTAGCCATGACAGAAAGAATACCATTGGCATCAATATCGAGCTATCTATATGACTCATCTGCTTGTGTTTCCTTCAGGTCCAGGATTAGCATTCCATTACTCCTAATTTCTTCATGGAAGTCAGTGGAGCATTCATTCATCCCCTTTCTTATCAATAGGTTTGTGAGATTCTACTGCTTGTTATCTGTTTTCTGATTTGCTCCCTGTTTGGCTTTGCATTCCATTACTCCCTTTCTTATCAACAGGTCCTAAAATATAGAACTCAAAAGTTTATCTGTTTTATCCATGCCTTTCTGGTTGTCTTTAGTTTTACTACGTATATTAAGCATAACAATCTTAAAAGGGTTTGAATATAGGAAGAACAAAAGCAAATAAAGTTTCTCGATATATTTTCAGGAATGAGCATATTACTTCAGATATCACACCTAAGGTTTGTGAATATGCTTATCAATTCCTGTGACTTGATTATTTGTCTTCTTTCTGTTGAATAAATAGGTTGATTTCAAGAAAATGGTGTTAAAAGTTATTTTGACCTTTAGACAATATTTGGCATATACAGTACGCAGAGACTAGATGAGTGTCTTTCTTCTATTTGGGCATATTATGAGATATTAAGAAATTTTGTACATAGGTGTATTCGTAGGTTGCTTTCATTTTGTTACATCCAATAATTCCTCATCCATCGCATGATGGTAATAGTTATCCTCAAAAGCTTATGAATAACATGTAGGCACCTCACTAGAATTTTTGCACCAGCTTGATACTAGTTTATTTTCCATATGAAATGTTGTATAGTTTTTGAAAATTCACATAAGTCTATAATATTATATGATCATATAGAACATAAGTCTATGATATTATATCATATAAGTCTATTTTCCATATGAAATGTTGTATAGTTTCTGTGTGATGGCATGGCATATTTCTGTGTGTTATCTGTTTTGTTCAATTTGGTTGTTCTTCTTTTTTCAGCTAGTTAGGTAAGAAAATCAATGGCATCAAAAGGTCATGATAATGGATGTCGTAAGAAAGGTAAGAAAGGACCTGATAATCTTCCCGCAGGTCAATATACAACACCACCACCACCACCACCTATACCACAAGTTAGTGTTGGTGATCATGGACATTGTCCATACTCAAGTGGAACCTTAGAAGTCATAAGGTGACCCTATGAGTCGTTAGGTCACTCGTAACGACTGGGCAGTCAATTTTTAGTCTTTTTATTAATGGAATTATGGTCAATTCACCCTATCCCTTACTTAGACCCA
>NW_025854617.1:0-2178 GCF_002878395.1 Capsicum annuum
AATTAAATAAAAATGAACAAAGAAGAATTTATATTAGATGAAAAAATATTTGAAACCATGAAGGATTAAAAATAAAAATAGTATTTTCTAATCTAGGAAGAAGGTATAAGAAAATAGGTGAAAATTTATATTTAATGTTAGAAAAAGAAAAATTAAAATTAGAAGATAAGTTAGTAGCTATGGTAAAGATAGAAAGAGAAAATGAAGAAATAGATAGAAAAAAAAGAAATAGAAAAAATAAAACAACAAACTACAGAAGAAATACGAAAAATAGAAGAAACTAAAAATAGTAGGATTGCTGAATTAGAAAAAGAACTACAAATACTAAAAGATTTGTATGAAAAAAGACAGAAATAAAAAGAATAAAAAGATAAAGAACAAAAATTATTAAACGAGATAAATCAATTTAAAGAAAAAATAGAAATAAATACAATAGATGTTGAAGAAACAGATAATTATGATTCAGAACATAGTGAAACATATATAGAAATCTTAACAAATACTAAAAATTTAGAAATCAATGAAAAACAAGAAGTAATTAATGAAGAAAACATAGAAAATAGAAACACAGAAATAAATACTCTTGATAAAAAGAAGATGAAAATATAATACCTAGAACATCAGAAATAAGAAAACCTACATATTATAAGAATAAGTTTAAAAGATATAATCTAAAGGATGAATATGACAAATGGACACCAAAACAAATAGTTAATAAAAATTGTAACTTTTTAGACTTAGATTGTATAATAGATACAAAAAAAATAATATAATTATGGATAGGATATACGACAAAACAAATATTAGACAATAATATAAATGTAACAGATGCACCAGAATATATAGAAAGAACATTAACAGGAATAGTGAAATTATGGTTTTCAATTTTAACTGAAAATAGTAAAAGAGTATTAAGAACTGACAAACCTACAGAAGAAACATCATCAACAACTACAACTAAATTAACACCTATAAAATTATTTAAAAAAATATGAAATAGCTATAAAAGATGAATTTAGCAGTATGACAATAACAGAAGAAGAACAAAATAAAGAGAAAGATACAAATAGGAATTTAATGTTAAAATTAGCTATATGTAATATGTGTTACATAAATGAATATACTTGTGCATTTAAAGAATATTATTATAAAGGAACATATAATGCAGAGAAAAGTAAAGAAATAAGAAAAATTATATTTTACTAAATTACTTGAACCATTTAATTCAAAAATAATAAAGAGTTGGGATGAAGCAAAAATAGTAGATACTCTAGGAGAAAGAATAACATTTTTACAACAATAGTATAGAAACCTATGTGAAAAATATAGAGAAGAAATAAAAATGGAAAAAATATTAATAAGAAATTTAACATGTTGTAAAGATAAAATAGCACCTCAATTTGGATGCGAAGAAAGATATCATAAGAAAATAAAAAGGCATAATAAATATAAGAAAAACAAAAAAATTAAAATATAAGTATAAGAAACCAAGAAAAAGATATTATGTAAAAAATTATAAACATAAAAGACCATATAGGAAAAAGAAATCTATAAAAGAATGTACTTGTTATAATTGCGGAAAATTAGGACATTTAGCTAAAGATTGTAAATTACCTAAAACCCCAAAAAATAAACAAATATCAGAAATAAAAATAGAAAATACAGAAGATATGCAGATAGATTACGTAGCTTATGAATTAGAAAGTGAGGATAGTATATATGAAATTTTAGAGAATGAAAAAGATAAAAAAAATAGATAGTGAATTAGATAAATTAAATGACTGAAGAAGATATAAGAATGAACCAAATAACTGAAAAAGATATATAAAAATAACAGCAAAGGAAGAATATTTAAATAAAGAAAGAACAGATCAAAAAATAATATTTGATAGTCATATATTTGATGAAATAAAAGGAAAAGAATAAGATTTAAGTATAGAAAAAATATTTAAAATACCAACAATAAAAAACATATTTAGTAGAAGAAAAGAAGAATACTACGTAGTAAGCCAAAACGAACATGTCATAGACTGTAGATATGCAAAAGGTCAAGCTAGTATACCACTAGTAACTAAAAGGATAATTAATAAAGAAATAAACGATATAAAAAGTAGAGACCCAATAAAATATGTATACCTTGGAGGTACAGAGATATTGATAAAAGCATGTTTTAGAGAA
>NW_025854618.1:0-33924 GCF_002878395.1 Capsicum annuum
CGTATTGTTATTATTTTAGAATTTAATTAATTATGAAACTAAATCGAACCAAAGGTCACATCGTTCTACTTTACCAATTTAATTCTATTTATCCTCCATCAACACCTCTTTATTTGTTTTTTACTTTATTGAAAATTAAATAGAACAAAAACAAATAGTCAAACAAAATGCACTCAAGATATAGCCTAATGGTTCAATAAAATGGAATTGAATATCATGAGATCTCATATTCAATTTCAAGATACAAACATTATTAATTTCTTCTCATTTATTATAGTCTTGGTGGAAAGAGTGTCAAGCATCCCGTGAAATTAAAGGTGTGTGCAACTTGATCCAAACACTACATTTATTTAAAAAAAAAAGTCCAACAAAATGCACCCAAGATGTGGCGTAGTAGTAATGATTTAATGAAGTGGTTGAGTATCATGAACTTTCAGATGCAATTTCAAGACAAACGCTAGTGATTTCTTTTCATTTGTTCTAAATTTGGTTGACAGGATGACAGGTATCACGTTGACAAATATAGTAAAAACTCTAAGGAAGACAAGTAAGTAGTAGTAGTTGAAGACGAGGACAAAGAATATGAATGACAAGTTCGAAGAAATATATATGTATAAATAAGAACCATAGTGCTGATTCAAAGCAACATGAGATGGTTATATTTAGTCCAAACGAAGTGACGATTCAATTATATTAATATTAATCGTTTTTAATAATAGATTAGATTATAGTTATTACTTTTTGACTTGCATGTAGACTTCTTTTGCTTGAGTTAATGAGTTAAGTTTTATTTTTACCGGATATGTTGTTCTTGTAATGAGTTATTGTATTTTTGCCTTTATTTTATGTTTATATATAATAAATATTTTTTTTAAGAGTATAATTTATATTTTGTATTACTAGTTTAATTGCACGTGCCTAACACGTATAACTTTTGATTATTTAAATTAGAAGATTTTATCTATTGACTGAATTACAAAACCTTCAAATCACTTTTCAAAGAGACTTGACTTTAATAAAACTAGTCTATGGGAACGGCAATGGCCGTTTATCCCTTACTACTATTTTATAAAAATTGTACGGACCTTGGATTGATTAATAGGTTTACGAGACAAATAAACTCAATGGTTTCAAATATAATTTTATATGCTGCATATAATCCAATCTCGACACTTTGAATAGTATGAAAATATATTCCTAGTTGCATAAATCAATAGTCCTAATGGTAAAAAGTTTAAATGTTGAATTCCAGACTTCAATAATTTACTATTGAGAAATTATAATGTTTATCTAACATCAAAAAATTATAGAGGTGAAATTTTAGTTGATTTCATGAACATTCATTTAAATCAAGTTTTTGGATGTCAAGTACTCACCTTTTTTTTTTTTTTTTTTTTTTTTTTGCAAAATCATAAGAAAAGAATAACACAAAATATGCCAAGGAGAAAGTTGAAAAAACACTCTAAGAAAATCTTACTTTCTAACTTTTTCAAATTTCACTTAAGAGATTATACTAAAAAGTCATTCTTCTTGTTGTACGTAGAAAAGATCTCAAAAAAGACGTACATAAATATAAATTAAATAGCAAAATATAACCAGACATAAAAGGTAAGTCAGCTAAAATTTGATAAGGAGTACGTCATATGAGAAGTGTTTTAACCCCAAAAAATAAGTCTTTCAATAATTTTTTTCTGAAGTTTTACGATAAAAGTGTCCACAAAGAAATAAATAGATCTTTTTTCTCAACCAATAAAAGTATCCACAAAGAAATAGGTAGATCTTTTTTCTCAACCAATAAAAGTGTCCACAAAGAAATAAATAGATCTTTTTTCTCAACCGAAAAAAAATAAAATACAAACAAATATACCACAATGTTTATGAAAAAAAGAGGGTTGGGTCCATTTTTTTTTTTTTATCAATTCTATTTTAGATGATTTTTTTTTTGGACCAAGCTTATTTTAGTTAGAACCTTATTTAAATTTTAATATGTTTATTATAGTCGATATTTAATATCACAAAAATAATATAAAAAAGTGAAAAGATAACTTTATTTATTACGGAGTGTAAAAAGTTCAAATAACATTTATAAGTCACTTTACACTTTTAATATATTATTATATAATTATATTATAAATATAGATTATAAATTATGTAAATATAACATATATTTTATTGTAATCACATATATATTTTAGCATCAGAAGTTTTAAGTGTTAATGGATCGTCACTTTTGTGTTTGTCATACAATATCTTTTTTCTTGTTGCTAGAGGCTAAGAGAGACGCATCGATTTGAGCCATATTTGTAGTATGATTACTTTTTCTATTTTTTGTATATTTAAGTTTTTTTTTTTAAAAGTTAAATCTTTAGAAATTTTTTGATGATTTACTTAAAATATTTAAAAATTTGATACTTCATATATTTGTATTATTACTAGTTTAGGTGTACGCGCCTTGCGCGTATACCTCACTTTGATGAGTTCAAACATTTTACTAAATATGATATTTGTTTAAATAATAAAGATGAATATAATAATTAGATTTAATATCTTTTGAGTATGTAAAGATGGAGAATTTATTTATTAAACCTAACCTTTACCAAAAATATTTTTAAAAGTCGATCAACATTCATCTATCATCTGTAAATTGTAACAAAATAATACAATGATAGAGACATCAAAATAATACAATTAAATCTAATCTTTACACACAAAATTTTTCTCAAAGTCGTCCGACACTCGTCTATCACTTGTAACCAATAACAAAATAATACGATAATAGAGATATCAAAATAATACAACTAAACCTAACCTTTACATAAAAAATTCTTCAAAACCGGCCAAAATTTATCTATCACCTATAAACTGCAACAAAATAATACGATAAAAGTGATATCAAAACAATACAATTAAACTTAAATTTTACACACAAAAATTTCTCAAAATCGATCGAGATTCATCTACGAACTGTAAACTACCAATATAATACAATTAAACCTAACTTTTACCTACAAAATTTTTGAAAGTCAACCCACATTCGTCTAGCATCTGTAAATTAAAATAAAACATTAAGATAATAAAGATATCAAAATAATACAATTAAATCTAAATTTTACACAAGAAATTCTTCAAAGTCAATCGACCTTCATTTACGACCTGTAAACTATAAAAAAATAATATAATAGTGATCACAAAGTTTTGATTTTGATCCAACTAATTCATGTCTGAGCGAAAATTTTGACCCTAAAGAATGATTTTGAATGAAAACAAAGAAGATATATATATACACACATGTTAAATTCTATTATGCTGATAAAAGTAGTAAAGAAGTTGAGGGTTAGAAAATCAAACATCCACCAATCTAGACATGTAATCGAATCAAGTTGGATGAGCATCAATCATATTCGCTCAATAGGCAAACTAGTTTGTTCTCTAGTTTAACATATATCTCAATATTTATAAAAGTATTTCCTTAATAGAGTCTTATTTTATAAGTATTTTTCTTATTGAACATTAGAAAGAGAAATATTAATTAATTTTCCTACCATATATTTTAGGAGTCTCATATGTTTTAGGAAGTCTAGCAGAAAGAAAAATATTAATTAATTTTCTTACTATATGTTTTAGGAGTCCCATATATTTTAGGAAGTCTAGTTAATATGATAAAAAATAATTAAATAAAAAGTAAAAAGACAGTTTTGTCTAAAGAAGATTCTTTTAATGAAGCGCAAAAAGTTCAAATCACTTTTCTAAGGAACTTCACACTTTTAATATATTATAGATAACATTTTCATATTTATTTCTTAATTTTTCAAATATTCTTAAAATCAAAAAGTTGATTTAGAATTCTTAAACTAATGAAAAAGGATTTATTGTCATTAATTCTGATGACTTCTAATAAGGAAAAGTTTTGCTATAAATATTTAACTAATTTTCAACTATTAAATATTAGGAAAATAGTGAAAAGACGTTTTTATCCAAAATAAAGACTTTTAATAAAGGATAAAAAATTCAAACAATATTTGTATTCAAAGCAACACGTTTGTTCTAAGCTAAGGGGTGTTTCAGGTAAAAACCTAAAATAAGAGTAGGAAAAGTAGGGGTAGGCGTTCCATATTCGGTTCGGTAATTCGATAATCGATAAATGAAAGTACATACCAAATACATACCATTAAACTTCGGTTTGGTAATTCGGTAATCGGTAAATTAAACTTTGGTTCGGTACGGTATTTGGTAATACCATATTAAAGTTAAATTTGGTAGACTCTACTCTAAGCCAACGATAACAATTTACTTTAGAACTGAATCAAAACACAAGATAAAGTTTCTGCCCTATGCCTTATGGAAACAACACTTTTTAACACTTCATCAGTGATGTTTTATAGCCCATTCATCATCTGCTGATTTAACATAATAACTGTTTAATGCAGAAATGACTTTGAAAGATAAGAGCCACATCTGTTCCTCAAATATTTGCCTCGTAATGACTAGTGACTGAGTTTAAATAAAAGAATTCACTAATCCTTTCATCAAGAATAACTTATGAGATATTTAAAATCATACAACATAGTGTCAAACCTTTTTGATAAATTAGTTACTTAGATATGGCAGGAAATGAGTATCTCTGCATCAACTCTCTCACAGGACATAACATAGATATACCTACAAGTTGCATCAAGACTAGACAAGTTTAGGCTGTCTTGATAGATAGAACCAGAATGAAGAAAATGCGAGTAATATGAAACAATAACTTCATATTTGAACATGTTGTCCACTGCTGCTAACAATAAAAATTTTAAAAGTGATTTCATTTTAAAATTCTAAATGAATATAGTATTATAGACTTTTAGGTTGTGGGCTTTTTTTGACCTTTTGTAGAATATTAATTTGGACTCATGGCCTATGGAGTATAGACTATGGTCAGTTAACAATAATTTGGTATTCGGTAAATACCAAATACCAAATGGTAGTAATATCTTTTACCAATTTCGAACCCAAATACCATAATTTTAAAATTTTATTCCCAATTACCATACCAAATACCGAATACCAAATTCTTCGGTTTGGTTCGGTAATTCAGTTTCTGATATTTTATGTCCAACCCTAAGAAAAAGTGTGTCAATAATTGGATTATATTAATATTAATCATTTTTAATAATAAGATTGGATTATAATCATTACTTTTTTACTAGGGTATATAGTTCTTTACTTGATTTAATTTGTATTTTTATTTTTATCGGATATGTTATTGTTGTTGTAATGAGTTATTTTTGTTTTTGCCTTTATTTTATATTTATATATAATAAAAATTTCTTACGAGTATAATTTATATTTTGTATGACTAGTTTAACTGCACGTGTCTTGCACATGTAACTTTAGATTATTTAAAATTAGAAAATTTTATCTATTACGGAGGTTTTTAATGAAGTACAAAATTAAGGTTCAAATCACTTTTCAAAGACAGTTCATACGTTAATATAATAATGTAAATATAACGTATATTTTATTGTAAACACATATATTTTACCACCGGAATTTTCATATGATTAATGAATCGTAACTTTTGCATTTGTCATACAACATCATTTTTTCCTTGCTGCTAGAGGCTAAGAGAGACACATCGATTTGAACCATATTTATAGTACGATAATTTTTTGTATAGTTAAGATTTTTTCTTATTTTTAAAGTTAAATCTTTAGAAATTTTTTGATGATTTACTTAAAATATTTAAAAATTTGGTACTTCTTATATTTTTATTATTATAACATTTTCATATTTATTTCTTGATTGGCATACCATCCTGATCTTTAGCCTTTGGGGGTACTTGGAAGAACAGGAATAAAAATGTCTTTGACAAGAAAAGAGATAAACTCTCCTTCCACTTTATACATGGAGAAGCTGGGGAATATCTCCACCTAGCCACTAATTTAAGGCCTAAAAAACATACCATCTGCTTAACATCTGGTGGAACACCCTCCCCCCTTGGGGAGTTGCTATAAACTTAACATTGATGATGCTTGTTTGGTGAACCCGGGTAAGGGAGGTATAGGGGGAGTGGTGAGAACAGTGCTGGGGTTGGGTAAGGGTTTTTTCTAAAGGATTCCATCTTACCACTAGCAATCATATGGAACTGATGGCCCTCCAAGAGGGTTTACTATTAGCTGAAGAATTCAATCTCATTCCAATTGAAATTAATTTAGATTCCTTAGAAGTTATTCATATGTTGTCTAAAGGTAATCTAATGTACAATGACATTGTTGATGATTGCAGGTCAAAACTAAGAAGATTAGGCAACCCGAGAGTGCTCCACTGTTATAGAGAGCAAAACAACGTAGCAGATGCTTTGGCAAAATGGGGAGTCAATTCAGACATCCAGTTAGAAAGATTGATTTTTGAAGTTCCACCTATGTGTGCCCATAATGCAATATGGGCAGACATTGCATGAACTTACTTTAATAGACTAATCAAAACTAGTCATGAGCATTCCCATGTGGAATCACAAACTTCTTTTGTATTGAACCCCGATTAAGCAATCGAGCTGGACATCTACTTTTACTTTAATGCAATGCCGGTTAACCAAAAAAAACTAATTTTCAACTAATAAATATTAGGAAAATAGTGAAAAGACGATTTTGTCTAAAGCAAAGACTTTTAATAAAGGACAAAAAGTTAAAATAATATTTGTATTCAAAACAACGTGTTTGTTCTAAGCTAAGGGGTGTTTCCGGTAATAACCTAAAGTAAAAGCGGGAGTAGTGTGACAATAGTTGGATTATATTAATATTAATCATTTTTAATAATAAGATTAGATTATAGTTATTACTTTTTGACTAGGGTGTAGAATTCTTTACTTGAGTTAATCCGTATTTTTATTTTTATCGGGTATGTTGTTGTTGTTGTAATGAGTTATTTGTATTTTTGCCTTTACTTTATGTTTATGTATAATAATATTTTTTACGAGTATAATTTATATTTTGTATTACTAGTTTAACCGCACGTGTCTTGCACATGTAACTTTAGATTATTTAAAATTAGAAGATTTTATCTATTGCGAAGGTTTTTAATGAAGTACAAAAGGTTCAAATCACTTTTCAAAGATCGTTCACACTTTACTTTAATAATATAAACATAAGTTGTGTTGCATGACTATTGACTAAAATTAATTTGGATTGAGGTATTAAATATGTATAGATTTGGTCCAATTTATATACTTTTCCCTAATAAAAACATGATAAAATCAAAGGAAAAAAAAGAAGGTATTATGAAATATAAAGCAAGAACAAGTCAAAAGGAGAGAGAAGAGAGAGTAATTCTATTGAGAGGTGAATAACAATGAATGAAAATCTCTTTATTTATAGGAAGAAACTAACTTTGTTCCAAAGTTAGAGTTTTTAACTTTTCTAAAAATAGACATTCACTACATATGATAATACATTTACAACACTCCTTCTACACTATCTAATTGATAAATAATATGTCACGTTAAAATTTTATTATGAAAAAATTCAGTGAAAAAAATCTAATGAAGGAAAAGAGTATACGTCTCTAATAACTCCCCTAATGAGAACATATAGGCTATCTCATTGAAAACCTTACAAGAAAATCTAGTGGACCAAAACCTCGTAAGAAAGAAAAGAGTACGTGCATATTAACTCTCCTTGATGAGAACATCCTTGAACCTTTGCATCCCAATCTTTTGCACCTTTTTTTTGAAAGTTGTTGTTGAAAGAAACTTGGTGAATAAATCAACCACGTTGCACTTGAACGAATCTATTGCACGTTAATATCACCATTCTTTTACAACTCATGTATATAGAAAAATTTTGATGAAATGTGCTTCGTTCTATCTCCTTTTATGAATCCTTATGTGCTATGCATGTTGCATTATATTCATATATAATTGTGGGTACTTAATCACATTTCAAATCATATTTTTCTCGAATAAGATGTATCATGGACCTCAACTGCACATACTCTCGACTTGTTTCATGAATAACTATTATCTCAGCATAGTTCGATGAAGCAGCTACGATATACTGTTTTGTAGATCTCTAAGATATGGCAGTACGTCTACATATAAATGCATTGCTTGTTTAATATCGAGCTTTATGCAGGTTAGATAAATACCCAATATCAGCATAACCAACAAGATTGAGACTACAATCCTTAGAATAAAATAAACTCATATCGATAGTCCTTTTTAGGTACCGCAATATGTGTTTGATCTCATTTCAATGTCCCTTCATAGGAGCAGAACTATACCGTGCTAACAAATTGACCGAAAAAACTATGTCATGCCTAAAAATACAATACTACAAGCTACATTAGTACACCAATTGCACTATGATATGATACTTCATAACCGGTCCATTTTGGTATATTTCTTATTTTAGCAAATAATCTATTGCTTTTGAAATCTCTCAAAGAGTTCTAACAGTTTTCAAGTTATAAATTTATGCAATATAAGGATTATAAATAAGTTCCCCAGAACTTTTATATCCTTCAAACATTTTAAATTCTTAAATAGTTTTCATATAAATTTTATCAAGTGACAGTATTCAGCATTTCATGTGTGACATCTTCAAATGTCTGATGGCAAATCAAATAAGTTTTATTCTTATCAAGGTGCATTGTTTTATGTCACTTGATAAATATTTCTATATTAGCATGTTTAAATAAACGAAGGATTCAAATCCTCAGTTTTTTTTACAATATTGCGTCAATATTGTATCAAAGATATTATTAATGATATATCATTTTGTATCGGTTCATAATGTGACATAATATTTTGAGATCTCATCACTTTATTATTTTAAGGTATCTGGACTGTTCATAAGGTTTCATGAACTGTTATGCCGTAGGCTCTTTAAGAGCACATTGTCTTTTTATTATGATAATTTATTCCTTTTATTTTTCAAGAATTATTTTTTGATTATACAGATTTCATTATCACCATTTTGATTAAATTAATTTTTCTTCCTAATCCTTTTTTATTGTTGTAACGATTTCATCTAATAATTACATCGGATTTAAGAGAAGAATTTAGGAAGAAAAAGTGTATGGAATAGTATTTTTTCGGTGAGATTCCACTGGAGATGATAAAATTCTTCTCTCGTGTTTTCATAAACTTCTAAAAAATTAGTGTGTGATGACTTTTTATTTTTTCTTCAATAGCTGAGATTAAAGATGGATAATAACCATGAGGTATTATATTTAGCATTGAGAGGATTCTCCAAAGTAAATTGAGATATATGTTAGTTTTTCTAACACGCGGGTAGATAATAAACAACTAAGAAATATGTTGTGAATTATCGTTAATATGGTCCTCATTAAGATAATTCAAGTTCAAATGTTAGGAGTATTTGCTGATGTAATGCCCCAAAATCTGATCTCGAGACACATGGTGCTCAAGACTATGAGTAGCCTTAAGCTAACCTTGTCTGCCTTCTACTAAGTCTGAATCTCATAATAAGAAAATATGGATATAAAAGTCACGCTAAATGCGAAAAACTGTCTGATTTAACTAAGAATAATCTGAATATAATCTCTAAATATCAAATACTGTAGGTCTGACTAGTACTAGCAGTCTAACAAGCCTCTACTACTAATAACTAGAAAGTCACTGGGACAAACCCCATCTAACTCGAACTGTCTGAAAAGAATACTGAATCATATAAACTAATAAGCTACAAAATCTGAATGGATAAGTCCCCGAACTATGAGGACTCACCAACTATCGGATGTAGATGAAGATGCTCGAAATCACTCACGTTGCTGAAACTGAGCACCTAAACCTACATTATAGATAATGTAGCACATAGACATATATGTGGATTAGTACTTTGAGGATGTACTGAGTATATGGGGGTGAACGCAATACTTAAAACATTACATCAATCATCATCATTTGTAAAACAATGCATGCTAAATGTAAATGACTCACATAAGCTCGAATATCTGAAATACTGAAATCTGTAATCATGAATAACAAATCATACTTTGTAAATCTAGTGAGTCATAATATTTAATTCTAAAAGATGTACTAATACCCTGTCTGTAAATCATACTAAGTGAAAAAAATGGGCTCACTTCTATATCTAAAATTTAAAAGCTAAAATCTGTAGCTAATATCTTTTTGTAAAACATAATCTGAATACAACTGTGAGCCTTTCAACTTAGTTTTCTTAAAAGCTTTTCTTTACTATTAGGGAATTCTTTTTAAAACTGTTCTATAAGGGAGGTTCTTCTAACCGACATAAATAATGTGAGCTAACATAGAGTCCAATGTCTTGTTCTTCTATGAAAAAAATCTCACGATGGGTAGAGGTGTCATACTCTTTCCAAGAAGTATAACCTGAGCTAAGTGATCACATCTGTACTGTTATCCATATAAAAATAGGAATAATCTGATAATCTGTACCTACGTTGGCTATGTAGTTCTGTGGAAGATAGGGCACGCTAATCCCACACTTCCCGCTCGGTGCTAAATACTACTCTCTTTTAATCATATACTTATTCTGTTAGAAATCCACTTTAAAACTAGCATAAGGGTTTATTCTGAAGTCAATTATGCATTTATCTGATTAAATTTATAAATAAAGCTGTTCTAATTTTTGTAATATGTAATAAATCTGTAAAGTGGATTTCAAAACTTATCTGAGGATCAAAAGATCAAAGCTTTATTGAAAATCTGTAAATAATCTGATCATAAGATGTTTAAAGCATCATCTTCCTTGAAACATCAACATATAAACTTGGGCTTAATAACCCATTCATCAAGTACATGTTAAAACATCATAAAGTTCATGCTTGATATTTAGAATAATCATAATTCAATTCAAAATCTAAAATTTACTGCAATAGGCATGAAAATATGAAAATAAACATGCATTCAATTTCATAAACACTTGAAATCTCATAATCCTGCAATTAGCAATAATGGGTATGAACCCTAATTCAAATCTCATGTATTTTCATTCAAAATCATATAAATTTAAAATAAAAACTTAGTTTTGAACACAAGGATGAAAGAGGATCCTTGTTCATAAACCCCACATACCTTAATTGATGATTAGATGAAGAAACTTGAATTTTTGATTCCTATTTGAGTTCTTGAAGATGGATTGTTGACTATGTTGATATGGAAATCCTCAATTTGGAGCTTTCTTGGAGAAATAATGGAGGAATTTGATTTCTTGGAGTAGAAGCGTTGGAGCTCTAGGGTTTTTATTTGAGAGAGAAGAGATGAAAATAAGCATAAAGTGCTTTGAATATGCTAAATTCCTTGTTTATGACAAATTGGGGCCTTGGGGATTGACCAAAATACCCTTTTTACTATTTAATCGGAACTGGGCTTAATCGGAACTGGGCTAAGTCATTTTTTTCGAATTGGCATGCCACTGTGATGCGCCACTATAGCGGTGGCTCACTGGTTTTTGATGATTGGGAACTGGAAGTTCTTCGCGACGCGGAGCTATTGTGGTGTGCCTTTGAAATGCCATTTAAGCCATCAACGCGATGCGGTACAATTGCGTTGGCCTACTAGAAATTGCCAAATGGGAAATTGAACTCCACCGCGACGCAAGCTAATTGCGGCGGTCCACTGGAATGTGACAACTGAGAATTTAGCCTTCACCGCGACGCGGTGATTGCCCAGATGGTACACTACTTTACTAATATCTCCATAACTTCTTAACCGAGTATCGGATTTAGACGAAATTGGTCTCGATGGAAAGCTTATTCAATTGTCTACACAATGGAGGGTATAAATCTAGAAAATTTCACATGTAACAAAAGTTATTCATTTTTGAAGCGAACCCTCGACATTCTAGGAGCAAAATTAAGCTACGAAAAGTATGGGGTATTACAGATGACCTAAAATTAGTATTATACTTAGTTGAAAATGCTCCAATTGGTTTTCAATGAAGGATAAAGTCTACTACATGTATGAAGCGTTGTAGATCAATTGATTCTAAAAGTAATAATTCTTGAAAAAGAAAAAGGAGAAAATGATCATAATAAGAATGCAATGGACTCTTAAAGAGCCTAACATAACATTTCATGAAATCTTATGAAAGGTTTAACTACCTGAAAATAATAAAGTGATGAGATATCAAAATATTATGTCACATTGCGAATAGATACAAAATGATATATCATCGATAATATCTTTGATACAATATCAATGTCATATTGTAAATGATTACGAGGATTTGAAATCTACGTTTATTAAAGCATACTGGCATAAAAATATTTATCAAGTGACATGAAAGAATGCATTTTGATAAACATAAAAATTATTTGATTCGGTAGTCCAGACACTTGAAGATGTCACACATGAAATGTTGAATATGGTCACTTAAAAAAATTTATATGAAAACTTTTAAGGGTTCAAAATGTTTGAAATATATAAAAGTTGGAAAACTTATTTATAATCCATATATTGTATAAACTTATAATTTATAAAATATTGGAACTCTTGGAGAGTTTTCAAAAGCAATAGATTATTTGCTGAAATGAGAAATATACCAAATTGAATTGGTTATTAAGTGTCATATCTTAGTGCAATTATTGCATTAATGTATCTTTCAAATACTATAAGGCATGATATAGTCTTTTCGGTCAATTTGTAAGCCATGTATAATTTTTCTCCTACTAGGAGATATTGGAATGGGATCAAACACATATTACGGTACCTAAAAGGGACTACAGATATGGACTTATTTTATTCTAAAGATTGCAGTCCCGATCTTGTTGGTTATGCTGATGCTGGGTATTTATTTGACCCGCATAAATCTCAGTCGTAAACAGGCTATATGTTCATATGTGGGGATATTGTCATATCTTGGAGATCTACAAAATAATTTATCGTAGCTATTTCATTGAACCATGCTGAGATAATAGCAATTCACGAGCAAGCCGAGGGTGTGCGTGATTGAGGTCCATGATACATCTCAATCGACAAAAATATAATTTGAAATGTGACAAAGTGCCTATGATTTTATTTGAAGATAATGTAGCATGAATACAACTTAAGGGAGGATTCATAAAAGGAGATAGAACGAAGCACATTTCATCAAAACTTATCTATACACATGAGCTCCAAAAGAATGGTGATATTAACGTGCAACAAATTCGGTCAAGTGACAATGTAACTGATTTATTCACCAAGTCTCTTCCAACTAGAACTTTCAAGAAAATTGTGCAGAAGATCGGGATGCAAAGGTTCAAAAAGTTCTCATTAGGGGGAGTTAATATGCGTTGTACAACCTGTACTCTTTTTCTCTTACGATGTTTTGTCCCACTAAATTTTTCTTGTAAGATTTTTAATAAGCCAACCTATATGCATATTATTAGAAACGTGTACTCTTTTTTCTTCACTAAATTTTTTCTCATTGAATTTTTTAATAAGATTTTAACGAAATACATTATCTATCATTTAGACATTTAAGAGAGAGTATTATAAATAGGAAAAATTTCATAAATAACAAACTTAAGCTCATAATTAAGAGTTTCATAGCAACTGTTTCATAACTACTTGAAATAATAACTTGTATTTTGTATTTTATAAAAGTGTTGCTACTAAAATACATATAAACAAGATTTATTGTCCTTCTTTTAATCAAATCAATTGAGTTAAATAAGGAATAATTACCCATGTGTTTAAAGCAGTAAATTCAATTTTCATAAATTACTGTTATTTAAAGTAGTAGATTCTTTTTCCTTAAATTACTCTTATTTAAATCATTAGATTCCTTTTCCAAATCAAACTCCAATCTGAAGATAATTATCTTCATGATCTTCAAAAATTCAAAATAAAGTATGGTTATCATTTTCTCTTTCTTGATTTCTTTTTTTTTTCTCTTCTATTTTTTTCTTTCCACTTTATTTTCTTTGTTTTATTTCTCTTCTTTTTTTCCCTTTTTCTTTAGTTTTTTCTTTTTCGTTTTCTTATTTTTTTTCCTTTCTCATATTTTTTTCTTTTACTATTTTCGGTTGCTTTTTCTAACTTCTATTTATTTTTTGTATTTTTTTATTTTGATTTCTTTTTCTTTTATCATTTTTTCTTTCCACTTTATTTTTTCTCTTCTATTTCTCTTTTTTTTCCTTTTTCCTTTTTTTCTTTTTTCTTTTTTTTTTCCTTTCTCTTAGTTTTCTTTTTATTTTCCTATTTTTGTTTTCTCCTTTTTTTTTCATCCAGTGTTCGGTGCCCGCATTGGAGCCCCGGTGTCCTTTCTCATATTTTTCTTCTTTTTTTTCTATTTTTATTTTTTTTGCTTTTATTTTTAAATTTCTATTTCTTTTTTTTCTTTTTCACTTTTTTTTTATTTTTCATTTTTATTTTTGTCCTTTTCTACTTTTTTGTGTTTTTTTTTTTAGTTTTCTATCTCTAACTTTTATTTTTTTAAAAAGACAAATATCTATATCACATATACATATTCAAAAATATACAAAATAAATAGACATACAGGTCTACATATGTATTTATAGTACAAAACATACATATATACCTGATTCATATGCATATTATTTATAGAAATACATATCTGACTCATATGTATATATAAACATATAGAACACTCCACATGGGTTATGGTGCAGTGGATGGGGATGCTCCACCCTTAACCAGAGGTCGAGGGATCAACAAAGGTTATGGAGAAAACTCTGTTGGGAGCGCTGCCACCATAATGGATCCTGCAACGAGCGATCCAAATTAATCGAGGCTCCAATGCGGGCACCGAACACCGAACACCGGATGGAAAGCCAAAAACCAAAAAAATATATAGAACACAAAATCTCTATAACAAAAATGCCAACTATATACATATACATATAGGTAATCAAAATACTGAAAATGTATTGTATGAATGTGGCCATTTTTGAAGTATTGTATGTAAATAACAATACATATTTGGGCAAAATGTATAATCAGAAAAAAGATATAATTATATTACAAATAACTAATACATATGTATTTACGTATATGTTTTTGCTAAAAATTCTACGTAAATGTATATATGTATTTGATTTCAATAAAAAATGCACAAAAATACAAATGTAGAAACTAAAAAATATAGTTAAAATATATATGCAAACCTGTAAGTATACAAACATAATCAACATATACAAACACAAATAATATATACAAATAAAAATCAATACAAATAAAAATCAGTAGATTAGAATTTCACTATTCTGAATATACAAACAGATTAATCGACTATACAATACAATAAAATTCAAAAAAAAAATTATTACTATTTAACGTATAAAAATCGAGTTTGAACAAATAATAACTCGATCAGTTCGATTTTCATCTAATTCGATGAAATAGTACAATAACCTTTATTTTTTAAAATTCATATACAAAATATTCAAAAAACTATTTGCTGAAAAAATTGACCAAAAAATAATTAAAGACATAAAAACTATATCAAACAACATTAAATTGTTTTAAGTTGTTGAAATTGATATACAAAAATAATTTTTTGATTCAATGCCTGTAACACCAATGATGATTTATTTGAATTTCAAAGCTCATGAAGATAAAAATCTTCAGTTGATTTGATTTTGATTTTAGTTGTTGAAAACTACACTGTAAAATATTTTTTTAGGGAGTGAAGTAATGGAGAGAAAATAGGTGAGGGTTAAAGTAATAGAGTAAAAATAGGAGATGTAAAGTAATGGAGTTACAATAGGAGAGATGTAAAGTAATGTAGTGAAAATAGGAGAGAGGGAGTGAAACACACGTGTTTCAAATTTATGAGCAAAAAAATGTTATTTTTGCTACAAAGTATAATTTTGAGAAAGTATTGGTATTTATTATAATTATGGTCTTAAGTTTGTCACTCTCTCTAATTTTTTCTTATAAATATATACCATATTGTGAATTGACCCCTCAAAAATTCTTCAAAGAGAAATATAAATGTCTCCTCTCTTCGAGTGCGGAACCTAAATATGCCACGATATTTAAAAAGAAACCAATCTATGGCACTGATTTAAAAAGTGACAAAAATAGCCTGTTGCACTAAATAAGTGCACAATATTCTTTTTTCCGTCTTAACACCGTTAAAATAGGATAGTGCACTATCCATTTTTTATATGAATAGTTCACTAAATAAGTGCACTATCAATTTATTTTATGGATAGTGCACTATCAATTATTTTTGATATATTGCACTTCTTTTGTGCATTATTCCCCTTTTTCTACATTTCAGTGCATTTTTTTAGTGCACTATCCATAAAATAAATGGATAATGCACTAAAAAAGTGCACTATAAATTATTTTGATTTCTTGCGCTTCTTTTGTGCATTATATCTTTTTGTAGTATGCAAGCGTCAATTCATCAAATCTCCATCAGATTGATATGAAATTCGTAATGTTGCACATTTTATGTGCACTATGTCAACTGTTCAACCCCTTGAACCAATCTTTTGAAATTTCTATATAACAGAATATGTATAGAGCATACTTCATCGTCATCACTTCAATATCTTCAAATCTTTTTATAATTCAGCTAAATTTTTATTCGTTTGAGTCTTAGAGAATGAATAGTGAACGTGTCAAAGTTGCACTTTTTAGGGATGGTGAAATTGTTCATGAGGGTAATACAATATATTATAGTATTTCTCCCAAGTGCAACGTCAAGTATCCAATTTCAATTGGTTATCAAGAATTTGTTGATTCAATTTTTAGAAGGATGAAAATTAAAAGTGATGATTATGATTTGTTTATAATCGGACAATATCCAAATTCCTTCTCATCTCAAGGAATAGTAAATTATGGTGAGTGGATTATTAGTGACGATGAGTCGTTGACTGATTTTTTGAGGGTCCTTATAATTATGCCAGTCAAATAAAGTTAAATATTCTTCAAGCTTATATTAAGAAGGAGCGGACTCGTCATCGTGCACAATCTCCAGTACGGACAAATGTTTATACACAACTTGAGAATCCAACAAGTGTTGTTGATACCCGGTTAAGTCATCATAGCAATTTTTTTGACATGAACGTTTCTCAATACTTCATGTCAGGTAATGTACCAACATAAGCTTCAATACCTGATTTGAGCGAAATTTTGAATCAAAGTGACTGGTAATGTCCATGACTTTATTTTATTATCAGAACTAATTTATTTTTATGACCTTTTTGTTAGGATCGATGTGCGTGCACACACACTAAATCTATGGAGAGCATGAAGAAAACTAGAGAGAAAGTTCTTGAGGAGAGAAAGATAAGTGAGAATGAATTACATGGTAACACCCATGAGTAAACTCCACGGCGGACGGACTATTTATATTAATGACTCAGAGTATAGTTACATAGAGAAATGAGAATAAAAGGTACAACCTAATATATAACAGTACATCACTTATTAATCAGGCTCCACAACCTAACAATTCTCCCACTTGGATACTGGTTCTGCCATCCAAGAATTACATTATCAAAAAAATAAATAACATTCCTCCATCATCAATATGTTCGCCAAACCACAACATCTATAGATACAACTACAGAAGACCAACTAAGGTTTTGTACAACCTTAGTTTACCAACATCAACACATTTTGTCAACATGTCTATTGGATTCTTTGCACCCTCTATCTTTTCCAAACACATATCATCTTCTTCCACTGCCCTGTGAGTCAAATGGTACCGTCTTCTAATATGCTTCGTCTTCAAATGATAGACCGGGTTCTTTACCAACTGTATGGCACTCTGGCTATCTATGTAAAGAATCTTCTCACGCTGCTTCTTGCCCAGTTCTTCTAGATAATCTGCCAGCCATATCATCTCCTTTCCAGCTTCAGCTATTGCCACATACTCAGCCTCAGTAGATAAAAGAGAAACACACTTCTAAAGCCTGGACATCCAACTCACTGCTGTACTACCTACGGTGTAAATTTATCTAGAAGTGCTCTTGCTTAAGTTCACATCCCCACCAAGATCACCATTAACAAAACCTTGCAGAATCACCTTGCCATTGCTAAAACAAAGTGAAGTACTGGATGTACCTCTTAGATAACTTAAAAGCCATTTTACATCTTTCCAATGCTCTTTCCCGGGGTTTGCCATATACCTGATAACAACTCCCACTGCTGTGATATGTTAGGTCTAGTGCATACCATAGCATACATCAGACTCCCAACTCCAGAAGCATATGGAACAAGTGCCATGTGCTCCCGCTCCTTAGCTTTCTTCGGTGACTGCTCCTTTGATAATTTTATATGATTTGCCAATGGAGTAGTCCTGGTTTTAGCATCATTAACTCTAAATCTGGCTAGGACCTTCTCAACGTACTGCTCTTGGGATAGATTTAAAGTTCCAGTAGATCTATCCCGAGAAATCCTTATCCCAAGAATCTGCTTCGCTGCACCTAAATATTTCATTTCAAACTCAGAAGACAGACTTGCCTTTAGAGTTTATCTCCTTCATACTGGATCCTGCAATTAACATATCATCCACATATTAGATTAAAAATACATAAGAATCAGTGTATTTCTTGAAGTAGCAACACTGATCTTTTTCACTCCTACGGAAGCTACTCTTGCTCATAAAGGAGTCAAACTTCTTGTACCACTGTCTAGGTGCTTGATTCAGCCCATAAAAGCTCCTGTTGAGATTGCACACCATGTGTTCCTTGCCTGAAATTACAAACCCCTCTGGTTGCTACATATAGATTTCCTTATCCAAATCTCCATGTAAAAACACAGTTTTTACATCTATTTGCTCAAGATGCAAATTCTCCAATGCAACAATACTTAATAAAGTTTGAATAGTAGTTAGTTTCATAACAGGAGAAAATGTTTCAGCATAATCAATACCTTTTCTTTGTGAATATCCTTTAACTTCTAATCGAGCCTTGAACCTTTTTTTGCCATCTGGTTCTGCCTTGATTCTGAACAACCACTTGTTCAACAAGGCTCTCTTCCCTGCAGGTAACTCAATAAACATCCACGTGTTATTTTTGTCAAGTGAGCTCATCTCATCATCCATAGCTTGCTCCCACTTGATTGAATCCTCCACCCGCATGGCCTCAGCAATAGAATCTGGTTCCCCTTTATCAACCAGCAACAAATAATGTAATGATGGTGAATACCTATCTGGTGCTCTGATGGTCATGGATGATCTCCTCTCATCCTGATCAGGTGTCACTTATTCCACCTCTGGTTCTTCAACGACAGTCTCTGGAGTTTGTTGAGTTTCTGCTGTAACATCTTTAGATGTACTCTTCAGCAACTCAAGCTCAAATCCCACTTGATTTGTAGTCTCTTGAACTGTTTGCTCTCTGTCCTTGTATAGGACATTTTCATCAAATGTCACATCACAATGTTTTAGGATCTTCTTGTTCCTTTCATCCCAAAACTTATACACAAACATGTCAGAACCATAACCTATAAAGTAGCACTTTATAGTTTTAGCATCAAGCTTATCTCTCTTCTCTGGATCAATATGAACATAAGCAGTGCAGCCAAAAGTTCTCAAGTAAGAATACTTAAGTTCTTTTCCTGTCCATACTTATTTTGAAATCTAGAGGAACTAATGGTCCTCTGTTAATCAAGTATGCAGCTCTGCTCATAGCATCTGCCCAAAACATCTTAGGCATCCCACAGTGCATCTTTATGCTCCTTGCACACTCATTTAGTATTTTGTTCATCCTTTCAGCAACTCCATTCTACCTTGCCTTCCCGGAAACCGTCCTCATCAATCTAATTCCCTCAGCTGTATAAAATTGTTTAAATTCTGACTTGTCATATTCTTCTTTATTATCAAACCTCAGGCATTTGATTTTTAAGAAAGTCTAATTTTCAACTTCAATTTTCCACTGCTTGAAAGTAGAAAAGACATCTGAATTATGTTTCAAGAAGTAAACCCATACCTTCCTGCTGAAATCATTAATGAAGGTGGCATAGAATCTGAATCCACCAAGTGATGAAATAGTAGATGGTCCCCAAACATCTGTATGGACTCTTTCCAGCCGTACTTTCTTCGGCTCTCTCACAGTCTTTGTGAAGCTTACTCATTTTTGTTTACCCATAACACAACTTTCACAAAGACTTATATCAACAGATTTTATCCCCTCTAAAGCTCCTGTTGCAGCCAACATCTTTATTCTTTTGGCACTCATATGTCCAAGTCTGTTGTGCCACAAACATGAACCGAAAGCACCCTCAGCAACAACATCCATGTTTATACACCCTACAGTGGTGTGGAAAGTTCCAAATTTTGTGCCATGTGCTACAACCATAGCACCCTTCACAATATTCCACGAACCTTTCTCAAACTCTGCTGTGTAGCCTGTGCTATCCAACTAACCAACAGAGATCAGATTCTTCTTGAGACCAGGAATATCTCTGACATTCTCCAATGTACACTGATTTCCTGTTGGAGTTTTTATGTAGACATCCCCCTTTCCTTCAATCGCCAATGGCTTGTTATCAGCAAGATACACCTTTCCAAAATTTCCAGACTTAAAATTTTGGAACAATTCCTTGCTTGGAGATGAATGAAAAGATGCACCTGAATCCAATATCCAGGATTCAATCGGGCCGTCCACACTAAGGATTAGAGCATCCCCAATGTCTCCTGCTGAATTAACAAAATCATTATCATCTCCAGATTTTTGATTCTTCTTCTTCTTGGGTTTCTTGTACTCTGTCCGAAAGTGTCCTTTCTCTCCACAATTCCATCATGTCACATTGGATTTTTGTGGAGATTTTCTAAGATTCTTCGATCATGATCTGCCATGTGTATTTTGACCCCTCGATTGGTCTTTCCCCATTCGGTCAACACTTAGAGCACTACCAGATGACTCCCTAATTTCTTGTTTGCGAATGCTTTTGCTAAGAACAACATCTTAGATTTTATCAAACTTTAGTTTCTCAGATCCATAGGAACTGCTAATAGCAAAAACAACAATATCCCAAGACTCGGGCAAAGATGACATCAAAATCAATGCTTTAATTTCATCTTCAAAATTAATATCCATAGAACACAGTTGACTAACAATCATATTGAACTCATTTATATGATCAGGAACAGATCCATTCTCAGACATCTATAAATTAAACAATCCACGCATCAAATATACCTTGTTCATAGCAGATGGTTTTTTGTATATATTTGATAGTGCCTTTAATAGATCGACAAAGTCAATCGGATCAGCCTACGAGCCTGCCGATCCTTGAGCTTCCACTTCTCCTTCGTCATGGACTTTAGCTTTAACCTGGTCAAGGGTTCGTGAAGATATTTTTGGTACAGATAGTCTTTGATTTGCATCTTCCAGAAACTGAAATCAGATCCATCAAACTTTTCAATTCCAAGCTTTGATCCTTCCATCTTCAGTGATCGTGATGAATCTCCCAATCTCTAATACTAGTTGTTAGGATCAATTTGCATGCACACATACTAAATCTATGGAGAGAATGAAGAAAACTAGAGAGAAAGTTCTTGAGGAGAGAGAGAGATAAGTGAGAATGAATTACGTGATAACACCCGTGAGTAAACTCCACAGTGGATGGGCTATTTATATTAATTACTCAGAGTACAGTTACACAGAGAAATGAGAATAAAAGGTACAGCCTAATATATAACAGTACTTCATATATTAATCAGGCTCCACAACCTAATACTTTTTTCTTATATCATATTTTGTTATATTTTACTGGGGCTTAACTCTATGTGAGAGGAATAATGATGATTTTTTTGGGAAAGATTATAATTATGGTCAACCATCATATCTTAAATGGGTGGACAATGCTGGAACATCTTTAAATGTTCCTATTTCGTTGAATCTTGATGCTGCCGACTATTATCAGTAGGTTAAATATAATAATTATTATATTTATTTATATTTTTGACATATATTAAAAATATTTAATTTTATAAAATACAAGGATAATGTACCACGAGATGAGCATGTCGTTCCTGAAGATATTGAAAACGAAGATCAAGCAAATTATGATGAATTATCACAGAGTGATGATAGTGAGCCTAATAATGCTGATGAAGATGAATGCCCCTATGACTCATCATCGAGTGATGATGGTGTGAGGTTCAATTCAGAACAAAGATCAATGTCAATGAGCCCTTATCCTCAACAAGAATTAATTCCACAGAAATTGATGCAAAGGCCAACATCAATGTCACAATCAAATAATAGACCTATTTTTATTCTAATGAAATTTCATTTCTTGACCATTTTCAGGAAGGACCTGATTTTTTAAATGATGGTTTTTTTCTTTCTAGCAAGATGTTGTTCAAGTCAAAAAGGATTTGCAACGGGCGGTTAAACTCTATCATATTAAAGAAGCTAAGGGAGGGAATTTTTTGTTGTTAAGTTTGGAAAGAATGTGTTTAGAATTGTTTGCAAATGTGTAGATCAAAGTTGCTCTTTCAAACTTTGTGCTACAAAGGATAGTAGTAATAACTTGTGAAAAATTGACAAATACATTGGTGAACACACTTATAATATGGGTGATTGTCGCGGAGGTCACAACAATTTGGATGTAGACATAATTGCAATTATTCTCATGTCGTATATTGAAAAGACACTGTGGTACTATTTTTTATCAACTTCATTTGACTATACAAATCAGCAGTTATATTTTCAATTATAATTATTAAGAATAATTTGTTACAGGTATCCTATCAAAGATTGTCAAATATTTGTTCTTAATAAGTTCCGCAAAATAATTAGTCGGCGAAAGGCATATCTTGGACGAAAGAGTGCATTTGAACAATTCTATGGAAATTGGGTGGCCCCATTTAGTGAATTTCCAAGGTTCATCGCTGTTATGAAATATTTCAATCCAGGCTTTGTCGATGAATGGCGATTTGAACGACATGAGGGAGTTGATGAACGCATTTTCAACTATGTGTTTTGGACGTTTAAGCCATGTGTCGATGGTTTTCATTATTGTCGACTAGTGATATCAATAGATAGAACACATGTATAACGTAAGTATGATATAAAGTTGTTGATTGTGGTAGGTACGGATAACAATAGATCTATTTTTCCACTAGCTTTTGCAATAGCAACGAATGAAAGCCATGATACGTGGACTAAGTTTTTGGGCGATTTGCATCAGCATGTCGTATGAGACAGTCAAGGTATTACATTGATATCTGATAGACACCACGGTATACTTGGTAGTGTCTCTACAGAGCGCAATTGGCAAGCTCCTTTTGCCTATCACTGTTATTGCTTAAGCCACTTGAAGGCCAATTATTAGAGAGCGTATAAAAGTGTCCAACTGAACAACCTACTATAGGCTGCTGCAATTGCAACACAGGAGAAAAAGTTCTTGTTACAAATGGAGTTGATCAAGGAGACGCACTTGTCAGCATACGAGTGGTTGATGAAGCTAGACTTAGAAAAATGGACTATGCACAAGGATGATGGAAGGAGGTGGGGCATGCCACAACGAATAGCTCCGAGTCATTTAAAGGATTGCTAAAGTTTACTTGAGGTCTACCCGTGACCGCAATGGTCAAAATATCTTACAACATGGTTGTGGATTATTTTGTCCAGAGATAGAAGTATGCAAAACAACTATTAATTGACAAACAAAAATGGATGCATAACCCATTCAAAAAATTTAAGGAATATAGAAAAAAAACATCGATGCATAGTATCCAAAATTATCTTGTGGCAGATAACATATTTGAAATCAGGACATTCAACTCCCATCACAAAAAAGACGGTAATAAATAAATTGTTAATGAGACATAACGAACATGTACGTGTGGTATATGGCAATCAAATCATTTTCCATGTTCTCATGCCATTAGGGTGTTTGAGTTTGTTGGAAATCCTACGTGGGATTATATTGCATCAGAATTCTCTGTGGCCTGGTACAAAAAAACTTACTCTGGCCAGTTGATTTCACTTGGTGACGAGGTCTATTGGCCATAAAGTCCATTTTCCTTGATTGCAAATAATTTTTTTTTTGTGCAAAGTAAAGGTCACGTCCACCACACGTATACTTAATGAAATGGATATTTCACAAAGTAGTCTCTCCCAAAAATGCTCTACTTGCAAACAGCCAGGACATAATAAGTACAATTGTCCATCGAGAGAGCGTAATGCTAATGCATATCGGACAACAAATATCTCCGGTGGTTCTAGTACTTTTAGGAGATGATTTTAAGTGTATGTGTTATTATGAATTATTTATATGTTATTGTATTATGTATTTGTATGTCAATGAATGGTGTAATTTTTTGTGAGATGAAATTTTACGTATTTTATTGTGAGATGAAATATTAATTTTTTTATAATACAAAATTGAAACATAATGTACAATGTAAAAAATTACGTAATTGTATGTCAATGAATGGTGTAATTTTTTGTGAGATGAAATTTTATATATTTTATTTTGAGATGAAAGTTTAATTTTTTTATAACACCAAATTGCAACATAACGTACAATGTAAAAAATTACATATCTTCTTCATCAGTTTCAGGAACTACGTCGAATTCATGTTGTGTTGGCTCAACTAAACTCAATTGGTTTATACAACAATATGGCACTCCAAAATTTAATATTTGGGGTAAATGTTTTTGAAGGCCTATCCATTCATTAACAATTGGATATATTGGATAGGTAGAATCTCGATGTAGTCTCTGATTTTCAAGTACTTTCCAATGCTCCTCTTCATCTGCTTCTTGAAAGAAAAGAGCATCTAATGCATGATAAAACTCTAATGCTTTTTCCATTTCTGATATTTCCTTATTCAAGTGTTCAATAACTTGTGCGTCATCCCTAAATTTACATATCTAAAATGTCACAGACTGTGCCTGTGGAATGGTCAAATCATGCCATTGACATAACACCTCATAATCACATCGTTTAGAATATTGTTGAGTCCACTGAAGTGTTTCTCCCCAAATAATAAAATCATCAGCTTTAGAGGAGTATGTTTCTTCGACAATGATGTGTCCAACAATTTGTAAATCATGATAAATAGAAATAGGTTTATTTTCTAAGGGACGAATTCGACCATACCATTTTCCCCCGGATAAATCTGTATATCACCCAAATACTTTTGCAGGATTTTTTGAAATTCTCTCATTTTTTATTTTTCTAATATCGAACCAACTTTTCATTGGAGCTTGGCGTAATGAGTTATAAGATATTATATTTTTTTTTGTATTTGTGATGTGTTATTTATAACACAAAGAATGAAGATATTTGCAGAAGATGTGTCATATAAAGTTGTGTTGTCAATCAGGAACGTCAGTCCTTCAGTCAAAAGAGGAGTGTATAGTACAAAGTGCATATATTATGTGCACTATGTAGTCTGTAGATTGCAGAAGATATGTCATCTAAAGTTGTGTTGTCAATCAAGAACGTTAGTCCATCAGTCAAAAGAGGAGTGTACAGTACAAAGTGCATATATTATGAGCACTATGAATGATATGGGTGTCACGAGCTCGAGACTATTTACTAGAAGTCAAGCTCGTGAACTACAAAGACTTCAAAGCGTGTTTATGAAAATGGACGCGGTTGAGCTTGTTGCGAACTCGCCCAAGGAAGTGTACGTCTTGACATGTGGGGCCTGACCTTAGGTTCTCAAAAATACACCCCAAGGCTGCCCCAAATAGCCCACACCCACCACCCTTTCATTAAGGGCAAATGGATCCTTTTGCCATCCTTTTTGTAAAGACTATTTAAGGTGTTTCTTTAGATTGGTTCCTTAGTTAGTTCATTCTTGAAAATACTTGTAATATTGAACATCATATTTCCTCTCAAGAAGAGAGTAGACCACCAAATATTTGAAGATCACAAGTGAAAGGTTCCATTTGTGTTGTGAAACGGCTAGAAACGAGAGTGCTTGAGAGAACCGCGTTCATCTTGTGTTCCCGTAAGAACTTAGTGCTTGTTAACTTGTTTTGTAGAGGTTTTAAATACACTCTTTAGTTGCTACCTAATAAGTTCTCTTTGTGTCATGTTATCTATCTCCTTATTTTTCAAGTTAGTGTGTTTGTTGTTCTCGTTTGATGTCTTGTACGTGTGGACTATTTTGTGAGTTTGTGGACTGTTTTGTGCTCTTGTAGATACCGTTTGGTATCATTTGGTATCATAGCGAAGGCTGGTAATGTTCTTACACCATCAGTCTTGGGCTCTTCTAGTTGAAAAATAATAATTTAAAAAAAGTGAGTGTTATCTGGTGACTTGTGTTGGCCGAGAAGTGTCTAGATTTAGGTGTTATTTTGCTTGTCTTAGTAGTTTCATTTGTTAGTTTGTTCTTTCCCTAGCACACTTGAGTCTAAGGTCCAAGATTTGAGCATTTTGTTTAGTGTTGTTGAAGGTCAGACGACTTGAATATTGTTGTTGTTCTTAAGTGTTGTTATTGTTGCTCATGATGTTCTTGAGGTGAATGTTCAACAAAAGGTGTGTTTGATTTGAAAGAGGAAGAGAGAGGTGAAAGTCTTGTGTTTGTCTTGGAAGTAGTTTCAAGTAGGGGTGTTCACAGTTTGGTTAAAAACCAAACCGATTAAAAAAAATCGACATTTGGTTAGGTTTGGTTTTAAATTTTTAAAACCGATACTTATGTGGTTTGGTTTTGGTTTTACTCTAAAATAACCGACAAAATAATCAAATCAAACTGATAAAAATTATATATATATATATACATATATATATGTATATATATGTATACACACACATACATATGCATATATAAATTATTTATATATTATTCATAAATAAAATATAAATATTTTTTATATTTTAAATTTTAATCATGAATTTAACTTTCGTTATAGCACTTTTAGTCATATGTCTCCATCTAGTTGATGGTACGTTATGAGATTCTATATGATTTTCGCACATTGAATGGCAAATGATACTAATTGTGAAAATTATCTTGTTGTCTATGGGATTTTAAAGGTGAGTTTTATTAGACTATAGTTTATCACTAATTTTGAACTTTCTCTTCGGTCCCTATTGAGCAAATAAATTATGTGTTTACCTTTTGGAGGTTTAATCATATCATTTAACACTAAATTGACATTTTACTTTTAAGGTTGAGAAACAACACTCGGTTGACATCTCATATGTTGGATTGAATTTTTTAAGAAAAATTTCAACTTTTATCATTAACTAAATTTATAAACCGAAAAACCGAACCGAACTGAACTAAACCGATAAGAACCAAACCGACGATTATTTTTTGTGTTGGTTTGGTTTGGTTTTAGAAATTTAAAAATCGAATAAGTTGGTTTGGTTATGGTTTTGACCAATAATCGACCCAAACCGACCCATGAACACCCCTAGTTTCAATACAACACCAAAGAGGCAAATAGACAAGGTACCTCACAAAAAGTTTACTTACCAAAAGGGTGTCAAACCTTTTTTCAAAGAGAATCAAAACGGGAAAGGAACAAACCAAAGCCAAAAAGGTGTTTTTCCATTTTGGTGCAAGTTGGTGGAAAGTTGATTGACACCTTGACCTTTGGAAAGAGAGTTCCAAGTCTTACCTTTTCACTCCTAAAACCGAAAAAGCCTCACCAAATCAACAAAATTTAATCATTCAAGTTGGACAACATCAAACTTCAACAAAACAACAACACCAACAGACAAAAATAAAAAGTGTGGGCCACATCAACAACAAAACTTAAGTCATAGAACCTTCTAAGTTTCTTTCCTTGTCTCTACTATTTTGTTTCTATTTGTCTCCTATACTAGTTGACAACTAAGTAACAACCTACTAAGTTGTGAACTAGTTTTCGAGTACTTCTTTCGTGTCAACGTTCTTTGTGGTGCTTTGCTTGTTTACAATTCGTAGTTGTTCTTGGTTCAAGTGCGTACAAAAATTCCTTGAGTTTTCAAAATTGAAATCCATTCTAACACAAGAGTAAACGCATTCCTAAGCACTCAAGGATTGATAGCCGGCTTACAACATTTGAAGGGCCAAGTGGGTGAGCCGAGTGAAACAAGTGTGTGAGAGTATTTTCAGCTAACATTTGCTCATTTTGTAGGTACATTTGCAAATGGAACCACCACACATGGAACCTAAAACATCTATGCAAAAACCGTGGATCATAATGTTATGAATGCCCTTGTAGCTAGTCTTGAGTTCTTGTCTCGGAATGTGGCTAGAGTGAATGCTACGGTTGAGAAGTTAGGAGTGGAAGTGGCCTCTATTAGTGGCCGAATGGAAAAGGTAGAAAGTCAATGGAGTTATCGACCTTCAACTCCCCAAAACACATCCCCAACCATTACCCCCGAAGATACACACCAAAAAATGTACCCACCAAATTCCATACCTCAAGCCAACTATTATTCACAAGGCCGAAGCCTTGAAGGACCTAGCCATTCTTCATATCCCCAAGTCCCACATGATGGATTTGGAACCCAAATGCCACCCTTAAATCCAACTCTTCCAAACCAAAATCATCCAATCCAAAGACCTCCACCACTAAATGCCAATCCGCCATACCAAATTCTAAATGTCTAAAACCCACCAAGGCGAGAAGAGGGATTTGTGAGGAAGAATCGAAAGGGAGGGTATGGAATGTATGATGATCCTTATTTGATAGAATATAGGATGAGAGGTAGAAGGGTAGAACCTAGGGAGAACTGGAGGCTTGAAGGTAGAGGCGGCCAAGGTGCTTGGGAAAGGGATGTTGGCCCCAACACCATAAAAATGGGGCTCCCGATCTTTAAGAGAGAAAGTGATCTGGAAGAGTTTCTCGCATGGGAATCTGCATGCGAGAGAGTCTTTCAAGTGAATAATCTCACGGAGGAGAAGAAGAGCTGCTACATCACTACTCATTTTGAGGGATATGCTACCACGTGGTGGGAGTATGTCAAACATTTTGGAAATGTATTGATTGAGGGGAAACCCCCTCCTTGGTTTAGGTTAAGGTATCTTTTGAGGCAAAGGTACCTTCCCGAAAGCTATCAACATGAACTCCTTGAAAAATTGTACAACTTGAAGTAAGGAAACAAAAGCGTAGAGGCCTACTATGACGAATTTCAATAACTCATCTTGAAACTTGATCATAGAGGAGAACAAGTGAGCAATGACATCATCTGGTTCAAGGTCGGCCTAAACAAGGAAATCTCTACGCACATGACACTTCATAAGTTTGAAACTATTGAAGGGATTTTTTCAAGCAGCTTTAGAGATTGAACGAGAGAAAAAGGAAAGGTCTACATACAAAACCAAAGCCTACCAAGGGTCCTCGGGTTAGACCAAGGGGAAAGAAGTGGTTCCATTATCTCTGGGGTGGAACAAATTCAAGTAACAACCAGTCAAGACCCCTCCACCCATGAGAAAGAGTGCTCAACCACCTCCTCCACGGTTTGAGGGCAAACCAAATATTTCTTCAAATGTCAAGGGATTACAATGCTTCAAATGCCATGGATGGGGACACAAGGCTAGTGAGTGTCCTAATCGGAGAAGTGTGATATTGAGGAAAGGGAAATTATATTTCTTGGGAGAAGAATTGGGACTTGAAATGGTTAAAAATAAGGAAGTCTCTCAAGATGGAGAGAGAGAAAAGGCCGAGAAGCCTAGTGATGATGATGAAGAGGAGGTTTGGCCTCAAGAAGGTGAACTTGAAGTACCTCATTATATGGTACGGAGAGTTATGATTAGAAAAGCGTTGGATGATCCTAGCCAACGGGAAAACCTCTTTCACACTAAGTGCCTCATTAAGGGGAGTGTGTGCTCCTTGATAATTGATAGCGGAAGTTGTGCTAACGTAGCTAGTGCCTCGATGGTGGATCACTTAAAATTGCCGACTACTCCACATGCGAGTCCGTAAAGACTCCAATGGTTAAATGATTGTAGAGAATTGAAGGTGACACATCAAGTGGTGATTCGGTTCAAAGTTGGAAATTATGAGGACGAGGTACTTTGTGACAGCTTTCCTATGCAAGCTTGTAATCTTTTGTTGGGTAGGCTATGGAAATATGATTGGTCGACCAAGCATGATGGACGAACCAACTACTATACGTTTGAGTTTAAGGGTTGGAAGTACAATCTCTAACCACTATCACTATCACAAGTGTATGAGGCACATCGATAAATGAAGAGTTTGCAAGAAAAGGGAAAAAAGAGAAGGAACCCGTGGTTAAGGAGGAGGAACCCGAGAGGGGGGAGGGTAAGAGTGAGGAGGGAGTTTTGGCATTGAGGTGTAGGGATTCGATGGTAATGTTGGCTCAAAAGGGCGACCCCTCTTCAAAGAGTATGATAATACTAATCCCATGCTATTTTTGGCTAATGTTTTAAATGCTAACCCGTTCACTTCCTCTATCCCGTCTTTTATTTCTAATGTTTTGCAGGAATTTGATGATGTATTTCCAAGTGAGTTGCCACAAAGACTTCATCTACTTTGAGGAATTGAGCATCAAATCGACTTTGTTCCGGGGCCACAATTACCGAACAAACCAGCTTATAGGAGCAGACCCATAGATACAAAGGAACTCCAATGGCAAGTTGAGTACATCTTCAACAAAGGATACATCAAGGAAATCATGAGTCCGTGCGTGGTCCCGGTGTTTCTTGTGCCGAAGAAGGATGGGACGTGGAGAATGTGCGTGGACTGCTGAGCCATAAATAAAATTATGGTAAAGTTTCGTCATCCTATTCCTAGGATAGATGATATGCTTGATGAACTCAATGGATCTTGTGTGTTTTCTAAGGTTGATCTTAGGAGAGGATATCATCAAATCCGTATGCAACCAGGTGATGAATGGAAGACCGCATTCAAGACTAAGTTTGGTCTATATGAGTGGATGGTCATGCCATTCAGTCTTACCAACGCTCCTAGTACCTTTATGCAGCTAATGAATCATATGATGAAGCCGTTTATTGGCAAATTTTTGGTTGTGTACTTTGATGATGTTTTAGTTTATAGTAAGTCCTTTAATGAACATGTTTTACATCTAAGGAGTGTGTTTGATGTTCTTTGAAAAGAAAAGTTGTATGCTAATATTGAAAACTTCTTCTTTGGTGTTGATAAAGTTGTGTTTTTAGGATTTGTTGTTAGATCGAGGGGAATGGAGGTAGACGAATCCAAGATAACCGCCATTAAAGATTGGCCAACCCCAAAAACCGTGGGGGAAGTTCGGAGCTTCCATGGGTTGGCAAGTTTTTATAGGAGGTTTGTCAAAGGATTTAGTACCCTTGCTGCCCACTTGACCGAAATCATCCAGAAGGACCAACCTTTCAAGTAGGGTGAAGAGCAATCTAAGGCCTTTAGGTCCTTGAAAGATATGCTCGTTTCGGCACCATTGCTGCAATTGCCTAACTTTGATAATATATTCAAAGTTGAGTCCGATGCTAGTAAAGTAGGCATAGGGGCTGTTTTGATGCAGGATTTAAAGCCCATTGCTTACTTTAGTGAAAAGCTCAAAGGAGTAACTCTAAACTACTCTACGTATGATTTGGAGTTGTATGCCTTGGTTAGAGTGTTAGGCAATTGGCAACACTATCTTTGGCCCAAGGAATTCGTAATCCAAACGGATCATGAATCCTTGAAGCACCTTTGGGCACAAGATAAACTTAACAAAAGGCATGCCAAATGGATTGAATTTCTTTAAACCTTTCCCTATGTGATTTAATACAAAAAGGGGAAGGACAATATGGTAGCCGATGCATTGTCTAGAAAGCATGTTCTTATGTCCACTTTGTCATCCAATCTAATGGGGTTTGAGAGCCTCAAGACTTTGTATCCCCAGGACTCCTTACTTCACTCCTATCTTTAGGGAAAGTGAAGCCGTGGGTAGGGAAAGGAGGCCCTCAAATTCTAGTCCTTATGCCATGTTTGATGGGTTCTTGTTTTGGGGGAGACGGTTGTGTGTACTTTCTAGCTCTTGGAGAGAGTTGTTTGTGAGGGAGGCGTACGACGGCGGTCTCATGGGTCACTTTGGAATTGATAAGACTCTTGGAATATTGGAGGAACAATTCTATTGGCCAAGGATGCGCAAAGATGTCATCAAAATTTGCGGCCAATGCATGGATTGTAGGAGTGCTAAGTCTAGGATCCTTCCTCATGGGTTATACACCCCGCTTCCCACTCCATCACGCCCGTGGATTGATGTTTCTATGGATTTTGTGTTGGGGATGCCACGAACTCAAAGGGGTATAGCATCTTTGTTGTCGTTGATCGTTTCTCCTAAATGGAGCACTTTATTCCTCGCAAAATAGTGAAGATGTGGCTAGTGTAGCTTCTTTATTTATTGAAAATATTGTTAAGTTACACGGCATCCCAAGGACAATTGTAAGTGATAGGGATTCTAAATTCCTTAGTCACTTTTGGAAGTCAATGTGGGGTAGGGTCGGAACTAAATTATTATTTTCTACGTCTTGCCACCCATAAAACGATGGCCAAACAGAAGTAGTAAATCAAACCTTGGGTTCCGTGCTACGTTCCATGGTTAAAGGTAAGTTGACATCTTGGGAAGATCACCTTCTTCTCATAGAATTTGCTTACAATTGGGTGATCTATTCGAGTACGGGCATCACGCCCTTTAAATGTGTCTATGACTTCAATCCCCTAACCCCCTTGGATCTAAATACTTTGCCAAGTGTTGTTGTTGTTAGCTTAGTTGGAAATAAGAGGTCCGAATCCATGAAAAGCTTGGATGAGACGGTGAGGTTGCGGCTTGAGAAGAAGAAGCAAGAGGTGGCCAAATGAGTCAACAAAGGGAGAAAGTATCTTGTGCTTGAGTCGGGAGATTGGGTGTGGGTACACCTACGAAAAGATCGGTTTCTAACCAAAGAAAGGGAAATTTTCTGCCAAGAGGTGACTGTCCATTCCAAGTTCTTGAAAGAATTAACGATAATGCTTACAAGATCGATTTACCACCGGAATACCAAGTGCATAACACATTCAATGTGTGTGATCTCTCACAGATTGATACCATTGAAGATGAGGAAACCATGAGTTTGAGTTCAAACTCCTCTTAAGATGGAGAGGATGATACGGGTGTCACGATCTCGAGACCATTCACTAGAAGTCAAGCTCATGAACTACAAAGACTTCAAGGCGTGTTTATGAAAATGGATGCGGTTGAGCTTGTTGCAAACTTTTCCAAGTGAGTGTACGTCTTGAAATGTGGGGGCTGACCTTAGGTTGTCAATAATACACCCCAAGGCTGCCCCAAACAGCCCACACCCGCCACCCTTTCATTAAGGGCAAAGAGGTCCTTTTGCCATCCTTTTTGTAAAGACTGTTTAAGGTGTTTCTTTAGATTGGTTCCTTAGTTAGTTCATTCTTGAAAACACTTGTAATATTGAACATCATATTTTCTCTCAAGAAGAGAGTAGACCACCAAGCATTTGAAGATCACAAGTGAAAGGTTCCACTTGTGTTAGTTCATTCTTGAAACCACTTGTAAGAACTTGGTGCTTGTTAACTTGTTTTGTAGAGGTTTTAGAGGTTTTGTTGCTACCTAATAAGTTCTCTTTGTGTCAAGTTATCTGTCTTCTTATTTTTCAAATTAGTGTGTTTGTTGTTCTCGTTTGATGTCTTGTACGTGTGGACTATTTTTGTGAGTTTGTGGACTGTTTTGTGCTCTTGTAGATACCGTTTGGTATCAATGTAGCCTTTAGGTTGTAGAATCTATGTCATATAAAGTGGTGTTGTCAATCAGGGTGTCAGCCCGTCAGTCAAAAGAGGAGTGTACAGTACAAAGGGCATATATTATGTGCACTATATAGCCTGCAGGTTGCAGAAGATGCGTCATATAAAGTGGTGTTGTCAATTAGGGACGTCAGCCTATCAATCAAAAGAGGAGTGTACAGTACAGAGTACATATATTATGTGCACTATGTAGCCTGTAGGTTGCAGAAGATGTGTCATATAAAGTGGTGTTGTCAATCAGGGACATCAGCCCGTCCAAAAGAGGAGTGTACAATACAAAGTGCATATATTATGTGCACTATATAGCCTGTAGGTTGTACT
>NW_025854619.1:0-3971 GCF_002878395.1 Capsicum annuum
TTTTGGGTGATCCACATATCGTTGAAAATCTTATTCGATGCTCTATGCAATGGTGGGTCGAAATCCAATAAATGACACACAGAAAAATTATAAGTCATTCTCGAAGATAGGATCCAATATGTTTATGCACAAAATTTTGATGAAAAATTTTCCGAGGTATTGCACCAGCATATGACTCGTATCCAGACATTATGAGTTATTATGTAGACTTATAGCCTGACTAGTAAAGGATTCAAGCCTCAAGTCTTATGTTTTTGTAGTTTTACAAGAGACTTGGACATATACTAAGACCCCAAATATCTCATAACTTAAAGACAAGTCGAAACATCTCATAGCAATTAAATTCTTTTGAAGAATATAACTATGGTAAAATTTAAACAAGCATAACTTTGGGTATACTAGGAATTTCAGATTTAAAGACCCACCAACAGATAAATAATTGAATTATCTTTCCAACTATACAAATTTTGCCTTAATCCGATATGGGGGTGAAAAGTTATAGCCAAATAACTGAAGCACTGTTAAAGATACCAATAGTTATGAATCGTAAAAAGACAGTACAAGTTGTCAAGAGTCATCGTCGTCATGGCAGTAGGGGTCAAAATATGGGTTCCTGATGACGACTCAAGCCACAACTCATACCCATACCTTAAGAGTTATGGCCAAACTCATCGAGATGGCTTCCAGATTTCTAAGGTGGTTTTGGTCATTTCCCACTCTTTAAACCCCCAAAACTACGTCATTTCATCCTCCAAACAACAGTTATCAAGCGTAAATACTACCCTAACCTATCATAACTCAAAAATCATCCATCATAGAGCAAAAAAGGGAAATTTCTTTCTCTCCAAAACCAACTAGGGTTCATCAAGTTCAAGCTCAATACCAAGAAATTTATTCAAGGCTTCTACATTTAGGTATGTGGGGTATTCATCAATGTGTTCCTTCCACCCATTGAGTCTCAAAAATATCCATTTTTTCAAGTATGGATTTTAAATCTTCTTTTATGAAATTATTCATGTAAATCATGAATTTAATCCATGTCATTGTAGAAATTTTAATTCAAGCTATGTCAATATGTTTTCCCTATGAAAATTAGATTACTTCATGCTTTGAATTTCAACTACTCATGTCATATTCAATTGCTTCCATGTCAAACTATCAAATTATGAATTAAACCATGTGAAATTATTATTCTCCAAAGTTTATTACATTCATATATTCAGACTTTTTCAGTTTGGTAACACTTATTATGTTTTGGGTCTTTGAATTGGGACTTTATGTCACTATTTCAAATGTTGTTATCAAATTTTGTAATTATTTAGTGCTGGCGGATTATGAACACCTAATACCTTTGTGTTTACTTACATTTCGGACTTCTCAAGTAATGAGTCAGTCCATTCATGATTTTATTGTCATACTCAATTTGTTATGGTCATGTTGAGCACTATCAGTTAAGATATTCAGTTGACCTTAGTCAGAAACAGTGTCAGTTCATTTGGGAGTAGGATTTAGCACCGAGTGAACCCAGGGATGGGGGATCACCTTCCAGTAGAGGGTGTGACTTTAGTAGCAATCTCTGAGTTCCAGAACTACGTAGCCAACGTAGATTTTGAGAGATCTTCCTGCCAGTTGAGGGTTAACATTCTCTTAGGGGCACCTGCTAGTAGAGGGTGACTCCATATCCCTTCGGTACACTAGTTTAGTGGATCCATAAAGCCAATGTTGGTACATGTGGCAAGGTATTGACACTCTTCCAACTAGATTATAGGTTGGACCCCAATTAGCCCAGATTGGGGTATGCCAGTTACATGATAGCTCTCACAGTTTTAGTCAATACTCAGTCTATATCTATTTAGGTTTGCTTGACCAGTAGTCTTATTTTTAGTGATTCTGTCAGTCAGTTTTACAGATTAAATTCGGTTCATGCCTTACTTGGTCTTGCATTCTCAGTTTCCATATGTATTTCAGTTAGTCCTGACTTCGCGTACCAGTATATTTAAAGTGTTGATCGCATACTTTTTTCTTGCATTATGTTGTCTTATAACATAGATTCGGATGCATAATTTTTCGACCATCCCTAACAGCTCAGCAAATTCCCCACAGCAGTAGTGGTGAATCCTAATCCATCGAGGACATGATATGTAATTTTAATTAGGAAAAATTACAGAAACTAGCATCCTTAAGACTATAATTACAATAAATAGCAACACTTCTTCAAAATTACAACTTATAGCAAAAGTAGCAATATTTTACCCACTTCATAGTAATAGAAGAATATGTATTTTTCAGTTGTACATATGTATTTATGAGTAATACATATATATTTGTATATGTATTTATATAGCAACATTTTACTTAAATACAAATACAATTTGTTATTTTTCGTAATTATGAAACTGTTGCTATAAAAGTTATAATTGAGGCTATAGAGTTGCTATTTCTGAAATTTTCCCTTTCAATTATTTTAGTATTTTGTTATGTTCAGTCAGTTGGAGTTAGTTGGGGATTTGTCCCATCAACTCCTTATGTTTTAGAAGCTTTCATATAGACGGTCTAGTTTCCAGTATTTATCAGATGTTTCAGACATATTGTTTTATATATTCTTGTTAACACTACTTTATCAGTTTATCTTCCGCACATGTTGTTTTCTTAACATTTTATTCAGTGCTCACAGTAGGTACCAATTCATGGGTTCGCTTGGGGTCATATGTGGCCTTAAACACCATATTGCAACTAGGGGGTAGTCTCGAATCGTGATAATGATTTCTCAAATCTATTTCATCATAACTTTATTATTTGTACAATAGTTCCAATATTTCTAAATTACACAAATGTAGGTTTATGCAAAACTAAAATGGTAAAAAGTGTCCGAGGAAGTAACAAGTGCAAAGAAGTTACAGCACTTCAAGTGGGTCAAAAGTTAAAATTAACGTTTTAAAACAATCGGACAGCTGTAAAGAACAATAATCTCTTTGTGAGGCACTTGAGAAATAATGTTTGTGACCGTAATATGTGCCCATTTATAGTATCATTCTTTGAAGGATCGTTTGTCTAATGTAGAAAATGAGGTGAAACAATTAAAATAAATTTCATTAGTTCAACACTCAAATGTCTAGCCTTCGTCATCAAATATTTTAGGAGAAGAATGAATATACCAAGTAAGTAATAGCTTAACGACAACTATATATTTGTGTTATTGATCAGGGGCGGACCCACATGTATATGTGAGGGTACACGTGCACCCGTTAACGTCGAAAAAAATTGTGTGTATATACCTTGAGAAATTGGGATATAGTTAATAGTGCACCCTAAGATGAATGGTAGTGCACCTTGGTGTGCTGGTTGAAGCCAGCCCTTCCGTCCATGAGACCAGGGATTGATCCTTGGGTCACACAACACCTTAATTTTTATTTTTAATACTTCAAATTTAAAGGCTTATTACTAAATTTATAACGACCGTCCATGTGACCAGGAATCGATCCTCGGGTCATACAACACCTTAATTTTTATTTTCAATACTTCAACTTTAAAGGCTTATTACTAAATTTATAACAACAAAATCGCTGAAATGGGGATTTGAACTTGCGACCAGTCCGTAAGGGGAACCCTCCTTGACCATTGAGCTATCACAACTAATAGTTTAAAAATATTAAAAGTAAACTTCATATTATAAAAAAAGTAAAGTTATTAGCTTAAAACTCTTATTTATTTTATATTTTTTTTCCAGTATTGTTCATGTCTTTAGCGACCAATTGATTATGATAATATTCCTTAATCGACACCAAAAGTTTTTTCAATGTCTTAAGATAATATTGGTGCTCCACAATATTATCAAAAGCAATAAGCGTAAAAAAGCTTCAACACAAAAGTTAGAAAATATAAAAAATACTGAAGATACAATAGAACTAATAGTATTTTCGATAAATAAAACAGAAATAACTATATTTTCAATAAATAAAATAGAAATAATT
>NW_025854620.1:0-2011 GCF_002878395.1 Capsicum annuum
TCCATACTCACTTCATAGGATATACTCTTAAAAATATGTGCTCACCGGGTTTGAATATCATGCCCCTTAATTTATGATCGACATACTCCTTTTGCCTACTTTGGGCTGCCAATAACTTTTCTTGAATAAACCTTACCTTCTCCTGAGTTTCCTTCATTAAATCTATGCCCAAAGTCTTTACATCCTCAATTTCAAACAAATCTAAGGGTGATCTACACCTCTCCCCATAATGTAATTTAGATAGAGACATATCTATTCTAGATTGGTAACTATTGTTGTATGAACACTAACATGAAAGAACCTATCTCAGCAATAAACAAAATCAATCGCACAGGTCCTTAACAAATGCTCAAGCACCTAAATAGTCATCTTAAACTGCCCCTCAGTCTGAGGATGAAATTCAGCGATGAAGACAAGCTTAGTGCCTAACTTTTAATGTAACCTATCGCAAAACTTAGAAGTAAATTATGTACCTCTATCAGAAAATAATGCAAATCGGTACGTAATGAAGCCTCAATATCTTATTGATAAATATCTTGGCCAACTGCTCAGAGTTGTACTCTACTCTAACTAGAATGAGATAAGAAAATTAGTTAGCCTATCAACAATGACACAACTTGATTTATGCTGTCTTAAGGTTTTAGGAAAAATCACCATAAAATCCATGGCTATACAGTCCCACTTCATACTCAAGAATGATCATTCTCTAAACCAAAGACACAGTAATTTGATGATCGTATTTTACTTGGTGACAGTTGTAGAATTTAGACACATACTCCACTCTATCCTAATCATTCTGGGCCTTTAATAGAGTTATCTCGGGTCACAGTATACCTTGGTTTCACTTGGATGAACATAATTTCAAGAACTATGAGCTTTTATAAGATAATACTAAATTATATCACCAAATTGAGGCGCACACATAGATCCTCTCTCCCTTAACAACCCATACATATCGAGTGTAGGATAAGAAGCTTCACCACACACCACCTTATTCTGAATTTTTTTCAGCTTCACATCCTCAAACTGCCTAGCCATAATTTGATCAAGGAATGTTGGCCTAACTTCTACACTAGCCAATATTGCACTCTTTTCAGAAATATCAAAATGCATAAACTATGATGCTAGATTTTGAATCTTTCTATCCAAAGGTCACCTTGACACCATCAAATAGGCCAAACTACCCATACTTACTAATTTCTGGCTCAATGCATTTGCCACCACATTGCCCTTGCTCAAACGATATCTTTTGGTTACATCATAATCCTTCAACAATTCCATTCAACTCATCTTCCTAAAGTTTAAATTGCTTTTGGTGAAATCATGTTGCAAGCTAAGATGATCTATAAGTATTTTGCACTTCACACCATTGAGGTAGTGTCTCCAAAACATAAGTGCAAAAACCATTGCTGCTAATTCCTAGTCATGCATTAGATAATTCATCTCATAAGGCTTTAATTACCTAGAAACATAGGCAATTATATTCCCATCCTACATTAACACAACAGCTAAACTAGAGAGTGAAGCATCATAAAACATAATAAGGATTTTACCTTCAATTAGAAAGGTAAGAGTGGGAGTTGTAGTCAAAAAAGTGTTCAGCTAGTGGAATCTGTCCTCACACTTGTCTGACCATACAAAAGGCACCTTTTTCAAGTTCAGTCATGCTGGGAGAGTAGTAATAGAGGCAAAGTTCCTGTGTATCCTATAAAAGTAGCTAGCAAGACCCAATAAACTCAAAACCTTAGTCATAGAGATAGGCTAAACCCAACTCTTGGTAGCCCCAATCTTTTAGGGGTCTATCATCACCCTCTTTTTTAAAACCATATACCCCTAAAAGGCTATCGAAGACATATAAAATACATATTGGGAGAACTTAGAATAATGTTTATTCCCTCTTAAAATCCCCTAAACTACTTTTGGAGTAAATGAAAATTTAATCAATAAAACCATTTATAAATGACTCCAAGAAAGACTTGAAAATGTCATTTATCAAACTCATAAAGGCTTT
>NW_025854621.1:0-2367 GCF_002878395.1 Capsicum annuum
TCATAAAATCGAAACTATATATGTGGGCCCCACTTTTTGCCTAAGCGACCTTGTATGGAAGTTTTGATGATTCCAATGGATTTGAATTGTGGTTTACACTCAAATTTCATTATTGGATCAAATATTTTGGGTCCCGGATGAGTTTCGAGGGTCAAAAATTCTTTTTGACTTTGCTGTCATAGGATACCGCGTCTGTTCGCCGAAGGGGTCTATAAGACCCAAGGTCGCGATTTTGGGGATTTTTCTGTCACATTTGAGAACCTAAAACCCTAAATGGGTATGATAACTTGAAATTTAGTCTTGTGGGTGTTTAGGGAGCTTGGTAAACATATTTTATCATGATTATCATCCGGATTAAGGTAAGATTTCATCACTTTATTGGTGAATTTCCTTGTTCTTGACCCGAAACCCCAATTTAGCTTAGGGCTTGATTTAGCTCCTAATTTTATTTGTTTGCACCCATCAATTGAGGGTTATGCTCCCTTGGTGATAGATGAGCATTGGGTTGACCTCGGAAACGCGATTTTCGTATGTGAGACCCACTTGGGCTTTTTGGTGTCATTTTTGGACCCAAAGCCCAATAGTGCAATATGGGTATCGTTAGACTCGTATTGATGAGTAGATTATATTTTTGATAGTGTGATGACATTTTGGGGATTGTGAAGTGAAGACGAGCATGTGGTGCTTGAAGTGTGATTTTGCGGTTTAGCCTTGACGTAGGCTTCTGTCTACTCTTCTTCATGGATGATGTATGATATATATTGCGTGTGAATGTGAATGTTAAAATTGATATTGGATAGAATGACTTAGTATTAATTATACATATAAGTATGGGGATTAGATGGGAGATTTGACCCAAAGGTTGAATTACTTAATACCCTTGTAGAATCCTATTGCCTTCTCCCTAGCTTGGGTAAATTTGTAGCATGGATATGATTTAATGTTATGCTCGGAATACGGTTTTAGCATTTGAAGCATGATTTGTATATTTAGCCTTATTGGGCTAGTGTGATAGTTTTGGAACCGTAAGTTTGGTGGAGTTGACTTGAGTACCCTTGTTTCTAGTCGAAGTTACTATCTTAGGCGTTAATATGGCTTGCTTGACATCTAGAGGATGAACTAGATACCTTAGCCTAGTTTGGAGCATAGTATGCCTAATTATGGAAATTATGGATTAGAAGTGGGATCATCTGGCCCACTTAGGCCAAGATTTGTGTTAGCCCTTGTGGGCTTAGTTGCGGATAGTAGACCTAGTTGAGGCTAATGAGCCTTATTTATGAGAATTATTTGGTGAATTGATAAATTGTGATGATTTTCGTCGGATTATGATTAGTGGCCCATAGAGATGCATTTTCCTCTTTATTATGATATTTGGCCCATAGAGATGCATTTTACTCTTAATTATGATATTTTACTCATAGAGATGCATTTTCCTCTTTATTATGATATTTGGCCCATAGAGATGTATTTTCCTCTTTATTATGATATTTTGCCCATAGAGATGCATTTTCCTCTTTATTATGATATTTGGCCCATAGGGATGCATTTTCCTCTTAATTATGATATTTTGCCCATAGAGATGCATTTTTCTCTTTATTATGATATTTGACTCATAGAGATGCATTTTCTTTCGAATTATGATATTTGGCCTATAGAGATGCATTTTTCTCTTAATTATGATATTTTGCCTATAGAGATGCATTTTCCTCTTAGCCACGATATTTGGCCCATAAAGATGATTTTCCTCTTAGTTATGATTATTGAGCTTATAGAGACGATTTTCCTCTTGGTCATGATGCAAAACCTATAGATATGAGATGGCTAATAGAGGGGATATGGTTGTTGATATTATACCTCCTAGATGTGAGATACCTCATATATGTGAGATGATTATAGATATGCTACAGTTTATAAAATGATTATTGATATAAGTTCCGGATATGTATATTGGCCTAAGGCCATGATTATGATGTGATTATTCCGGATAAATTAATGGGCCAAGGGCCGTGTTATGGTACTGATTAAATATCTAAGAAGTGTTTATCATTGTGAATGATGTGATTGCGATTTATGAATATGAATATGTATATGTTTGTATACACATCTCTCCGGTATGGGATGGAGGAAGATGCGGTATGATGCTTATTATTTCATTGATTGAATATTGGTGATGGCATGCATAGGTTTGGTACGTTCATGATTATTTACATTATAAATGAAGTGATTATAGCCGAAATATGATCTTATGGTTTTTCTTCTTGTTAGACGGTTAAGCTATATGGTAACTAGTTGTCTATTAGCTAACTATTGCACTTGATGACTAGGAAGCTAATGTATTAGTTAATGAATCTTGCTTAGTTGGAACAT
>NW_025854622.1:0-9799 GCF_002878395.1 Capsicum annuum
CATTTATCATATTATATTATGCAGTGAACAGATACGGATATCAGTGAAGGGTTAGCTTGTGGTCCCTCGAGGTCACGAGCACCGTGTGGCATTCCAGTTCATGGGAATCAGGGCGTTACAGTAAGCAATGCACATTCTGAGAGAACCGTCTTTCTTGCGCACGAATAAGACTTGTGTGCCCCCAAGTAGGAATACGGAACTCCTGCATGGACCCACTAGGATTCTGATGCTCTATCTTAACCAGTTGACATGTATAGTACTTAGCCATAAACTCTGTAATATCTCTCTTTATCCAACTCCACTAATAGATTTCCCGCAAGTCGCGGTACATCATCAGGGCCCCTGGATGAATAAAGTAGTGCGCACCATGCGCTTCTACAAAAATTTGTTGCCTTAAGTCATCTACACCTAGAACACACAAATGACCCTACCAACGTAAAACACCATCTTCCCCTTGGGAGAAAACCTCTATTTTCTAATCCTTGAGTGACTCTTTCAACTTGACTAGACTGAGATCTCTATCTTGCTTTTCTTTCACCTCAAAAAAAAGAGATGATTCTGAACTACTCTAAACCCATATGTCACCCTCCTCTGTATCGACTAAGTGAACACCTAATCTGGAAAGCTGGTGGATTTCCTGAGCTAACTTCTTCTTACTATCCTCAACGTAAGCAACACTACCCATAGACAGTCTACTGAGAGCATAGGCCACGATGTTGGCCTTGCCCGGGTGATAAAGGACACTCATGTCATAATCTTTCAAGAGCTCTAACCACCTACTCTAACATAGATTGAGATCTTTCTAAGAAAATACATACTGAAGGCTCTTGTGATCTGTGAACACATCCACATAAACTCCATATAGATAATTCCTCCAAATCTTTAAGGCAAATACTATGGCTGCTAACTCAAGATCATGAATCGGATAATTCTTCTCATGGGGTTTAAGTTGCCTAGAGGCGTAGGCTATGACCTTACCATGCTGCATTAGGACACAAACCAAACCTACTCTAGATGCATCACGATACACCACAAACCCATCTAGACCATCTCGAAGAGCTAAGACTAGAGCTGAGGTGAGTCGAGTCTTCAACTCTTGAAAACTCTTCTCGCAAGGATCTGACCACTGAAACTTGAATTTCTTATTAGTCAATCTACACATAGGGGATGCAATATAAGACAATCCCTCAACAAATCTCCTGTAATAGCCAGCCAAACCCAAGAAACTCCTGATATCCGATGGAGAGATAGGTCTGGGTCAGTTTTTTGCTGCTTCCGTCTTCTAAGGATCAACCCTAATGCTATCACCAGAAATGATATGATCAAGGAATGCTACTGACCTTAGAAAAAATTCACACTTTCTAAATTTGGAAAACATCTGATGATCTCTGAGAGCCTGAAGTACGATTCTAAGATGGTCTGCATGATCACGCTTACTGCGAGAATAGACCAGAATATCATCTATGAAGGCTATGATGAACATGTCCAAGTACTTCTTTAACACCTGGTTCATCAAGTCTATGAAAGTTCTGGGAACATTGGTAAGTCCAAAGGACATAACTAAGAATTCGAAGTGACCATACCGAGTATGAAAGGCTATTTTTGAAATGTTACATTCTCTGACTCTGAGCTAATATAGACAGATCTGAGGTCTATCTTAGAGAAATAGCTGGTACCCTGAAGTTGGTCAAAAAAATCATCAATTCTAGGAAGTGGATAGTTGTTCTTGATCGGGACTCCATTGAGCTGACGGTAATCAATGTACATTCTGGGAGAACCAAATTTCTTACGCACGAATAAGACTGGCGCACCCCCAAGTAGGAATACTGAACTCCTGCATGGACCCACTAGGCTTCTGATGCTCTATCTTAACCTGCTAACATGTAGAGCACTTAGCCACAAACTCTGTAATATCTCTCTTCATCCCACTCCACCAATAGATTTCCCGCAAGTTGCGGTATATCTTTGTGGACCCTAGATTAATAGAGTAGCGCTTACTATACGCTTCTGCAAGAATTTGCTGCCTTAAGTCATCCACACCTAGAACAAACAGATGACCCTGACAACATAAAACACCATCTCCCCCTTGAGGGAAAACCTCTATTTTCTAATCCTTGATTAACTCTTTCAACTTGACAAAATTGGGATCTCTATCTTGCTTTTCTTTTACCTCAAAAACTAGAGATGATTCTGAACTACTCTGAACCCATATGTCGCCCTCCTCTTTATCGACTAATGAACTCCTAGTCTGGCAAACTGATGGATTTCCTGAGTTAAATTCTTCTTACTATCCTCAATGTGAGCAATACTACCCATAGACAGTCTACTGAGAGCATCATCCACGACATTGGCCTTGCCCGGATGATAAAGGACATCATGTTATAATCTTTCAAGAGCTCTAACCACCTCCTCTAACAAAGTTTGAGATCTTTCTAAGAAAAGACATACTGAAGACTCTTATGATCTGCGAACACATCCACATGAACTCCATATAGATAATGCCTCCAAATCTTCAAGGCAAATACTACAGCTACTAACTCAAGATCATGAGTCGGAGAATTCTTCTCATTGGTTTTAAGTTACCTGGAGGCGTAGGCTATGACCTTACCATGCTGCATAAGGACACAACCCAAACCTACTTTAGATGCATCACAATACACCACAAACCCATCTAGAAGAGCTAAGACTTGAGCTAAGGTGAGTCAAGTCTTCTACTCCTGAAAACTCTTCTCACAAGGATCTGACCATTGAAACTTGACTTTTTTCTGAGTCAATCTGGACATAGGGGATGCAATAGAAGAAAATCACTTAAAAAACCATCTGTAATAGCCAGCCAAATCTAAGAAACTCCTAATATCTGATGGAGAGATAGGTTTGGGCAAGTTTCTTACCACTTCTATCTTTTGAGGATCAACCCTAATGCCATCACCAGAAATGATATGACCAAGGAATGTTACTGACCTTTGCCGAAATTCAAACTTACTAAATTTGACAAACATCTGATGATCTCTGAGAGTCTGAAGTATAATTTTGAGATAGTCTACATGATCACGCTCACTGCGGGAATAGACCAGAATATCATTAATGAAGACTATGACGAACATGTCCAAGTACGGCTTGAACACCCGGTTCATCAAGTCCATGAAAGTTGCTGAGGCATTGGTAAGACTAAAGATCATGACTAATAATTCAAAGTGACCATACCGAGTATGGAAGGCTATTTTCAAAATATCACATTCTCTGACTCTGAGCTGATGATGGCCTGATCTGAGGTCTATCTTAGAGAAATAGCAGCCGACACACTAAATGTTTTCAAAGAAATCATCAATTCTAGGAAGTGGATACTTGTTCTTAATAGTGACATTATTGAGCTAACATTAATCAATGTGCATTCTGAGAGAACCGTCTTTTTCTTATGCACAAATAAAACTGGTTCACCCCTAAGTAGGAATACTGAACTCCTGCATGGACCCAATAGGCTTCTAATGCTCTATCTTAACCTGCTAACATGTATAGCACTTAGACACAAACTCTACAATATCTCTCTTCATCCCACCCCACAAATAGAATTCCCATAAGTCGCGGTACATCTTTGTGGCCCCTGGATGAATAGAGTAGCGCGCACCATGCACTTCTATAAGAATTCACTGCCTTAAGTCGTCTACACCTAGAACACACAGACAACCCTAACAACGCAAAACACCATCTCCCCATTGGGAGAAAACATCTATTTTCTGATCTTTGACTGACTCTTTTAACTTAACTAGACTGGGATCTTTATATTGATTTTCTTTTACCTCAAAAACTAAAGATGATTTTGAACAACTCTGAACCCATATGTCACCATATTCTGTATCGACTAAGCGAACACCTAGTATGGAAATCTGATGGATTTTCTGAGATAACTTCTTCTTACTGTCCTCAACGTGAGCAACACTACCCATAGATAGTCTACTGAGAGTGTCGGCCACGATGTTGGCCTTTCCCGGATGATAAAAGATAGTCATGTCATAATCTTTCAAGAGCTCTAACCACCTCCTCTGACAAAGATTGAGATCTTTCTGAGAAAAAACATACTGAAGGATCTTATGATCTGTGAACACTTCCACATAAACTCCATATAGAAAATACCTCTAAATCTTCAAGGCAAATACTACGGCTGCTAACTCAAGATCATGAGTCAGATAATTCTTCTCATGGGGTTTAAGTTTCCTAGAGGCGTAGGCTATGACCTTACTATGCAGCATAAGGACATAACCCAAAACTACTCTAGATGAATCACAATATACCACAAACCCATCTAGACCATCTCAAAGAGCTAAGACTGGAGTTGAGGTGAGTCGACTCTTCAACTCCTAAAACCTCTTCTTGTAAAGATCTGACCACTGAAACTTGACTTTCTTCTAAGTCAATCTGGACATAGGGGATGCAATAAAAGAAAATCCCTCAATAATTCATCTGTAATAGCCAGCCAAACCCAAAAAACTCCTGATATCTGATGGAGAGATAGGTCTTGGCCATTTGCTTACCATTTTTATCTTCTGAGGATCAACCCTAATGCCATCAGCAAATATGATATGATCAAGGAATGCTACTGACCTTAGCAAAAATTTGCACTTACTGAATTTTAAATATTTAATGATATCTGATAGTCTGAAGTATGATTCTAAGATGGTCTGCATGATCACGCGTACTGCGGGAATAGACCAGAATATCATCAATAAAGACTATGACAAACATGTCCAAGTACTGCTTGAACACCCGGTTCATCAAGTCTATGAAAGCTACTGGGGAATTGGTAAGACCAAAGGATATAACTAAGAATCCGAAGTGACCATACCGAGTATGAAAGGCTATTTTTAAAATGTCACATTCTCTGACTCTGAGCTGATGATAGCCTGATCTAAGGTCTATCTTAGAGAAATAGCTGGCACCCTAAAGTTGTTCAAACAAATCATCAATTCTGGGAAGTGGATACTTGTTCTTGACCGTGACTTTATTAAGCTAACGGTAAGCAATGCATATTTTGAGAGAACCATTTTTCTTGAACACGAATAAGACTGGTGCACCCCAAAGTAGGAATACTGAACTCCTGCATAGACCCACTAGGATTCTAAAAATCTATCTTAACCTGCTAATATGTAGAGCACTTAGCCATAAACTCTCAGCATCTCTCTTCATCCCACTCCACCAATAGATTTCTCAAAAGTCATGGTACATCTTTGTGGCCCCTGGATGAATAGAGCAGCGTGCACCATGCACTTCTGCAAGAATTCGCTACCTTAAGTAGTCTTCACCTAGAATACATAGACGACCCTGACAATGCAAAACACCATCTCCCCATTGGGAGAAAACCTTTATTTTCTAATCCTTGACTGAATCTTTCAACTTGACTAAACTGGGATCTCTATTTTGCCTTTCTTTTACCTCAAAAACTAGAGATAATTCTAAACTACTCTGAACCCATATGTCACCATCCTATGTATTGACTAGGCGAACACCTAGTCTGGCAAGCTGATGGATTTCCTGAGCTAACTTCTTCTTACTGTCCTCAATGTGAGCAACACTACCCATAGACAGTCTACTGAGAGCATCGGCCATGATGTTGGCCTTGCCCAAATGATAAAGGACACTCATGTCATAATCTTTCTAGAGCTTTAACCACCTCCTCTAATAAAGATTGAGATCTTTCTGAGAAAAAACATACTAAAGGATCTTATGATCTATGAACACATCCACATGAACTCCATATAGATAATGCCTCTAAATCTTCAGGGCAAATACTACGGCTACTAACTTAAGATCATGAATCGAATAATTCTTCTCATAGGGTTTAAGGTGCCTAGAGGCATAGGCTATGAACTTACTATACTGCATGAGGACATAACCCAAACCTACTCTGGATGCATCACATTACACCACGAACCCATTTGGACCATCTAGAAGAGCTAAGACTGAAGCTGAGGTGAGTCGAGTCTTCAACTCCTACAAACTCTTCTCACAAGAATCTGACCACTAAAACTTGACTTTCTTCTGAGTCAATCTGGACATAGGGGATGCAATATAAGAAAATCCCTCAAAAAACTATCTGTAATAGCTAGTCAAACCCTAGAAACTCCTGATATCTGATGGAAAGACAGGTTTGGGCCAGTTTTTACCGATTTTGTCATTTGAGGATCAACCCTAATGCCATCACCGGAAATAATATGACCAAGGAATGCTGCTGGCCTTAGCCAAAATTTGCACTTACTTAATTTGGCAAATATCTAATGATCTCTAAGAGTCTAAAGTACAATTTTGAGATGTTCTACATGATCACACTCGCAGTGGGAATAGACCATAATATCATCAATGAAGACTATGACGAACATGTCCAAGTACTGCTTGAACACCCGATTTATCAAGACCATGAAATCTTTTGGGGCATTGGTAAGACCAAAGGACATAACTAAGAATCTAAAGTGACCATACCGAGTATGAAAGGCTATTTTTAGAATGTCACATTCTCTGACTCTGAGCTGATGATAGCCTAATCTAAGGTCTATCTTAGAGAAATAGCTGGCACCCTAAAGTTGGCCAAACAAATCATCAATTCTGGGAAGTGGATACTTGTTCTTGATCGTGACTTTATTAAACTGATAATAATCAATGAACATTCTGAGAGAATTGTCTTTCTTGCATACGAATAAGATTAGTGAGCCCCACGGGGATATACTAGGTTTGATGAAGTCGTTATCTAGGAGATCTTTCAACTGTTCTTTCAATTCTCTCAGTTCTACTGGTGCCATTATATATGGAAAAATATATATAGGTTGAGTATCTAGAAGAAGATCAATGCCAAAGTCTCTTTCTCTTTCGAGAGAAATTCCTAGAAGATCTTCGGGAAATACATCTAAATATTTATTTTTGACTGGGATTGATTTGAGATTGGGAGTTTTAGAACTAATGTCCTTAACTCAAACAAGATAATAGACACATCATTTAGATATCATTTTCCTTGCCTGAAGGTAGGAAATAAGCTGACCTCTGAAAGCTAAAGTTTTATCCCTCCACTCTAGGATAGGTTTATTTGGAAATTGAAACTAGACTATTCCATTTTTGCAGTTGACTATGGCATAGCAGGAATAAAGACGATCCATGCTAAGAATAACATCAAAATCAGACATCTTAATTCTACTAAGTCTGCTGAAGTGACTTTCTAAAATATCATAACCGAGCAGTTCCTGTATACCCGGTGGGCTATATTGGTTTTACCCACTAGGGTAGAGACTAAAAATGGCTTTTCTAGAATTTCTGGACTAGTTTCAAAATCGCCTACCATATAGGGAGTAACAAAAGACAAAGAAGCTCCAGGATCAAGCAAAGCATAAACATGCACATGAAAGATATATAACGTACCAGTAACCACATCAGGAGAATTTTACTGATCTTGCTAGGACTGAAGAGCATAAATTCAATTTGGGTGTTGCCCACTAGTAGCACTGGAGGTGGCACTCTGCTGATTTGGGCGACCGAAATAAGCTGGGGAACGGTTCTACTGACCCTGATTACCTGACTGGGGACAATCTCTGACTCAGTTGACAGGAATGCCCCCATCCCTGGGTTAACTTGGTGTTGAATCCTACTCCCAACTAAAATAAACCCTAATTGATATTTAGTCTGTACTAGTCTGACTGAATGGTTATTGAGATTACTGTTTAGTTGAACCGAACTGAGTTTACTGAATTTCACTAATTGATAGAATTCTACTAAATTATGCTAACTGATAGAGTTTACTGAGGTCTGAACTGAATATTGGGTTAGACTGAACTACTATTGAATCTACTGAGTTTTCCTGAGTTCTGTAACTGACTGAGAGTACTACTGATCATCACATGACTGATACTGTTCTATGAATGACCATGGCTCTAGTTAATCAGCTAAATTATTGGGTACAAGTACCCCCAGGACTCGAGAGCATAGAATAAGAGACATGGCATAACTTGAAACATGTAAACTAAATATTTGATCATTCTTCATTCAATGAGGCATTTTAACAAACACTTGCATGATACAACTTGCACATAGGCTATCTTGACATGGTTTCATTCTCTTAATAATTCACATGAATAATTCATTAATCACTTGGTGAGCATAATATATGCACATAACTTTGAACAACAAGTGGGTATCATGATTGAATTCCAAATCTCACAATTCAAGGGTTTAACATGGATTTACACACATGAAAAATAATTACGCATGAAACATGTAATAAAACATGTATTAGGAACCAAATCCAAACATCAATCATGAATACACTTTAATTCCAACCATGGAAAATCATGCAATAAACTACTTGAAGTTTCAAAATAGATTTTTGGACTCAAAGGGTGGAAGGAACCCTTGTATGAACACTTCACATACCTTAGTTAAGGAATTTCTGAAAGTTTATGGTTGAATCTTGAGTTCTTGATTTGAAACTTGAGCACCTAGGGTTTTGTTCTTGAGCAATTTTAAGAAGAGATGAGTTTAATTGCTCTCCAAGGTGATTAATTTTGTGTTTTAGGGGCTAAAGGACATAGGGAAAAGACTCAAATACCCCCAAGAATGCGGTCTCTTAATGACTAAAAACTGGGCTACTAATGCGCAGGTCGACGCGGCATATCAATGCCATCGACGCGATAGTCAATGTGTCATGCCATATTTGCATTGATTCACTGGAATTAGATGCTGGTAGCTGGGAAAAATATTAACCAATGTGATAGTTGATGCGGCGTGCCAAGATCACGTTGATCCACTATTTTAAGATTCCAAAATAGCTTCAAACGAAGTCCAAAAAATCCAAAACTTATCCAAAAACACATACGGACATTCCTGATCATGAATCAATCTAAAAATCAATATTTTATGGACATAAAGGTTGAAAAATAAGATTTCCAACCTTCGTAGGCTAAAATGACACTAAGTCTGAGTACTTTGTTAAAAGATTCTAAGTTTGGGACCCACTTGACAAGCCTAAAGGACTGAATTAAACTTAGAATTTTGTGAGGTCTTACAGTAGTAAATGAATTCTTATATGTATTTCCTGAAGATCTTCCCGGAGTTCCTCTTAAAAGGGAAATCAACTTCGGAATAGACCTTATCCTAGATACTCAGCCTATATCTATTCTGTCATACAGAATGGCTCTAGCTGAACTCAAAAAACTGAAAGAACAGTTGAAGAATTTCTTAGATAAGGGATTTATCAAACCCAGCATCTCCCCATGGGGTGCACCTGTTCTATTCATGTATAAGAAAGACGGTTCTCTCAGAATGTATATAGACTACCATCAGTTGAACAAGGTCATAGTCCAGAATAAATATCCACTTCCTAGAATGGAAGTGAATCATACCCTCTTCCTTTTTTTATCTCTAAACATAAAAGAAATAGTAATAAAATTTGTTGGTTAATATTTGTATATTAGAATCCAAAATACATTGAATCATTAATTGAAATCTTATAACATAATTATTAAAACTTAAATTAAAAAATTAGTTAGAGGATTTTAAATTAACTATATGTGAAAAAATTCGGAGGTCTATCGGAAACAGCCTTTCTACTTCTTTAGAGGTAGAGGTATGGACTGCGTACATTTTACCCTCCCCAGACCTCACTATGTGGGAATACACTAGGTTTGTTGTTGTTGTTGTTATATGTGAAAAAATAATTGAACTCATATGATATTAAGGTTATAATATTGAGCCCGTTTTACGGGCCTTTCATTATCTAGTATTATATTATATTATATTATATTATATTATATTATATTATATTATA
>NW_025854623.1:0-2062 GCF_002878395.1 Capsicum annuum
TGAATAATACATCTTCTATTTAAGCACAGCTCTCCAAAGAGTCATTCTTTATTTCAAACTCCTCCTTTAATTAGAACTCTCATTGCATAGAGTTCTACCTCAAGTGAGACTCCTTCTTGAATTCCAACTCTTGTCTCCTTAGTGTTGTAGTCAAACTCCAACTCTTTAAATTAGCTTATCTTCAAGTATTTTACTCAACCACATTTTCTTTAATTTCTCACGTGATAAGTAACTTAAGTATATTAGAATTAGGCTCGCTCATTCATTCCTGACTTTAAGCAATTATCAGTGAAACCTGAAACCTATCTTCCTATGCTTGGACCAGCTCAAGTAACATGGTCCATTCATGTGTCAGTCATCAAAAACTTCATCGATCTAACAAAGAGTCCTTCAATTTGTATATTTCCTATCTTGCGTAGTCTTCTTCAATATGCAAAATCTTTCTCCTTCTATACATAGAACTCTTTAGGATATGCTCAGAAGTGAAACTTTTTCTTTCTTGAAATTAGCACATGTTTATTTTCTTGAGTTTATCATAATTAACCACTCATTTGGTTCTTGATTTCTTCCACCCTTGTCTTTAATCATCGATTATTTTGCTTTAAGTTTCAGCTACATGAGACAGTGCGTCTGTGAACCAGCTTGATTGACATGTTTCATATCACTTTGTCAATTTGTCAATCATCAAAACTACATCGTACCCAACAAATTTTCCCTTTTTGGTGATGACAAACCTCTTGTCTTTGTGCATTCAAACATCTTCACCTATAGGCACTAAAGTATAAAATACTAGAATAAAACAAGTTAGTCAATGGTTATAAATATTGCAACCTCTTATCTTCCCCCTTTTGGCATCATCGAAAAACCATTTTTAATGTAACAATATACTAGCCAAAGTGATTTGTTATGCTGTTCATGGCCATTGGGGCTATCACCAAAACAATCAGACAAAGACTTTAGCCAACATAGTAATGTATTAAAGAGAGCAAAAATATGATTCAATTTAGCAAAGATAACCATTCTATTTAACTGACAGAGCATGTTCCATATTAAACCTAAGCTAGTACTGAACAAAGCAAAACAACTGAGCATTAATAAAAAAAAGAATACGGTATAAAAGCGGGACATGGCTAAGGATACAAATAGTGAGGAACTGATGAGAAAGGTGGAACAGGTGATATCAGCTATGTCAATTGACGAATGAATTCAATATTTTCATTCCTCGATCAATCAAGGTCAAGCTTTAAAGTCATGATCCTAGCTTTCAGAACCTCTTATTCCACTTCATGACTATTTTGTGCAACTTCTAGTTCAGATTTTTTTCAGCTAAATCATTTCTTTATTATCAAATTTTTTTTCAAATGAGTGTTAGCCCTCCTTATTGAAACAGGTATAGCAACATGATTCATTTGCTTAAGAACATCCATTGTTGTTTTATAAGTCAAACTTGAACTAGGACTGAGATGTCCCCAAAAAAGTAACCAATTAGGAACTAAAAGAGAGAGCATATCCCTTTTCATTCTTTAGAAACATATGCTGCATGTGATTGATGATAAAGCTTGGAAAATTCATGATACAAAAACTGATATTTTGGTTCAGAGAGAAGAAGGAATTTCTGGTGTAGAATTAACACATTTGTGCACAACCATTTGGAGAGAGTCAAAGAAAATTTGGTCAACCAATTTGTCAGCATCATAGGACAAGGAGAGGATGAAGTGTGGGGAATGGAACAGGTGTGCTCAACTATTTCAACTTAGACAGCCCATGCTTATGTCAGTGTAGAGCATACCTGATAAGAAGAACTTTGTGATCACAATTGCTTGCTTGTACCTATTTTCTGTACAATCTAATGCAAAATTAGGTTAGAAGAGTCAAAAATTTAGAATTTGGACACACAAATAAATGTGCAAGACTGAATCGAATAATACTTTAGCTAATAAGATTATAAAGAAAAATGGTTATTCTAGTCAATCATAGAGGGGAGTTTATGCAATTTTAATCATCCCCAAATCTAACCTATTCCTTTCAAAATGCTCTCTACTTAGTGCCTTTGGTGCTTCTC
>NW_025854624.1:0-1583 GCF_002878395.1 Capsicum annuum
GGGTGTAGTACTTATTATCACTAGAGATTAAACCAAGCCAAGATTTTGAAACAGATTTGAATTTCAGGAGTGATTTTAACGGCAGCTTGAAGAGGATTTCGCTGATTAGATCTGCCAGCAAAACAGGAAATTCAGAGCTCAAATCTTGAACTGAAGTAGAAGAAAATGGAGCACTGCTAGTCGGTTTTTTCCGCTTTGGGTGTTGATGGGAGGCTTCATCTCCCTCAGACTCCATTTGTGCGATACACTCGAGAAGACCAAGGTTTTGTTTGTTCTTATGTGTAGCTGCTGCCTCTGAAAAATCTTCCTAATTGTACCATCTCCGAAAGATAATTTTATATCATTCTTTTCCGGGAAAAAAGTAGAAGATAAAATCGGTCCTTTACTCTTGTAATAAGTTCAAAATAGTTCCTTAACTATCATCTGAACATTTTTTGTCCATCAAATTTGCAAAAAATTAACACTTTAAGACATCCCTAAACTGTATTGTTTCGGATTTAAGACCCTGATAGAGTGCATTTAAGTTATTGCATCAATTTCACGCACAAAAGAGTCTCTTAAATTTCACCTTCCAAAAGATCAGTCAAAAAAAAAAATCTATTGCTGGATTAAGAGGATTAACCTTTAAGCTTTAATTCACTATGGGTACTTCAATTTATATTTGGAAACAATTTATTAAATCCTAAAAGGCATCCGTGGAGGAAAGTAGAATGTAAAATGCAGCTAATGCCTCTGAATTTATATCAAAAATTTTCATCAAGAATCAGTTAAAAACCAACAAAACCTGCCTGAACTCTTGCCTTTTCTTTAAAACTGACTGGAACGATCCAACTTGTGAATCGGTTAACCCCAGTAACTCAAAGAGCAGACTGCATTTATAACAACAACAACAACATACCTAGTGTATTCCCATCTAGTGGGGTCTCGGGAGATAAAATGTGCGCAGTCCATACCACCACCTCCGAAGAAGTAGAGATGTTGTTTCCGATAGACCCTCGGTGCAGGACAAAAAGATAGTAAACAAAGTCGAATAAACATGAAACAAGATGAAATAATAGAAATAAGACATCCACAAAGTAGTACTATACACTATTAACTAGAGATTCCAACCTATGTGAAAAGCCCTACGACTACTAATAGGGCTAGACCAAAGCACACCTATCTACCGCCTATGACTCATCCACACGCACTAGCCTTCTAACCTAATTTGCTTCCTCCATACCTTCCTATCTAGGGTCATGTCCTCGGTAAACTGTAACTGCTCCATGTCATGTCTAATCACCTCCCTTCAGTATTTCTTCGGCCTACCTCTACCCCGCCTGAAACCATCCAAACCTTACCTCTCACACCTCCTAACTGGGTATCTGTGCCCCTCCTCATCACATGCCCAAACCATCTCAAGCTCACTCTCGCATCTTGTCCTCCATAGAAGCCACTCCCACTTCTCCCGAATAGTCTTATTCCTACCCCTATCTTCCCTAGTAAGTCCACACACCCAAAGCAACATCCTCATTTCCGCCAACTTAAATTTTTAGATGTGATAGTTCTTGAATGGACAACAGTACACTTCATACTGCATGATC
>NW_025854625.1:0-20957 GCF_002878395.1 Capsicum annuum
CAACCATTATAATCAGCACCTTCAACTACTAACATCAAGCAACGTCATATCACAACCACCACCACCATCAAAACATCACTATAATACCATCCATCACAACTATCACCACTAATATTGCTAATCACTAACATCAATTATTGTCACCACAACCACCATTATAAACTATCTCCATTATTACTAATTGTAATGACCCGGGACTACCCCCTAGTCATCAAACGGTACTTACGACTCCGAGGGATCACAAGCTAACCCATGACTGATATCTGCTATGAGCACTAAATAAATATACTGTAATCTATGTGGAAAAATAAGCTGAAATGCCATAAGATTCAAAATATCTAAAATACTGATTAAACATAACATTTGTAAAACTAAATACTGTCTAAAAATATAGTTTGAAAAGCCTCCAAATGAAACTGCCTGAAAGTTGAGTTGATAGGACAATCCTCCAACTAACTCCATCTACTAAAATACTGTAGGCTGAAGTACTAAAATAAAAAAATATCCTCGATAGATGAGGACTCACTGCTAAATATGCTACTGCTAGTTGAATCTGGCTAAGTACAGTCAGGAACCTGAGCGTCTGATCCTATGATATGAAATATCATAGCGCAAGAAATGGGTATGCGATCAGTATGTAGAAATATACTGGTATGCTAAATAAGGTAAGGATGAATGCATGGGTTCATATGTATGAATAATAACTAACTGGATGATATGCAAGAGCTGGATAGCATACATGGAGGATTTGTAACTACTGAACATACTGTGCATACTATAACTGAGTATACTGGAACTAAATCAGATAACTGATAACTAAATATAATGATAATCTGAATTACTAATAGCTGAGTGACTGTATCTGACAGTCCTGATTCTGTAGAACTGAACTAAGTTCTATTCTGAAGACTGAGACTAAAACTAAAATTATGGGAGTTCTCACTTAACCGATATGCCCTTGAGTAAGTTGAGTAGGGTCCAACCTGTAACCTCAGTTGAAAGGGTGCCAGTACTATACCACGGGTAAAAATACTGTTGTGGTCAAGCCTATCTGACGGGTGACCCTGAACAGAAAGTCAAGCCTAATCTGATGGGTGACCCCTGGGAGGTATCCAAGCCTTAATCTAGTGGGTGACTCCTCATATCCTACACTAGCTACGTAGTTTTGTAGTGTGAGATTGCTACTAACAACTCTACCTGCCTAACGAGAGATGTTATCACCTCCATGCTCACTCGGTGCTAGTTTCTACTCCCAACTAAAAGACGCTGAACTGAGTATACAAAACTGGACTGGACTGATACTACGACTATTGAGTTTTCCTAAATTCTGTAGCTGACTGAATTCTACTGAGTTCTGTAACTGACTGTGAGTACTAAAATATCTCATATCCTCCTGTCCATAAGTGTGGCGTGCTATACACCCATGCACAAGACTCTACGTGATGTGGCTTTCAAACTCCCTACAACTCTATTAAACCTTAGGCTCTAATACTAAGTTTGTAATGCCCTGGGACTACCTCTCAGTTATCACACGGTACTTACGACCCTGAGAGACCATAAGCTAACCTATGACTGATATCTGCGGCGAGCACTGAATAAATACACTATAATTTATGCGAAAAGAGGGGCTAAAATGCCATAAGTTTTAAAACATCTGAAATATTGATTAAATATAACATCTATAAAACTGAATACCTTCTGAAAATCTAGTATGAAAAACTTTTAACTTAATCTGTCTGAAAGTAGAGTTGATGGGACAATCCCCCAACTAACTCCATCTACTAAAATACTGCTAAGCTAAAGTACTAAAATAAAAGTATATCCTTGATAGATGAGGACTCACTGCTAAATCTGCTACTGCTGGCTGAATCTAGCTAAGCGCAGTCAGGAACCTGAGCATCCGATCCTATTATATAAAACATTATAGCGCAAGAAACGGGTATGCGATCAATACGTGGGAATGTACTTGTATGCTAAATGACATAAGGCTGAATGCATGGGTTCATATGCATGAACAATAACTAACTGAATGATATGCAAAAGCTAGATAGCATACATGGAGGATTTGTAACTACTAAACATACACTACATACTGTAACTGAGTATACTAGAACTAAATTTGATAAATGATAACTGAATATACTAATAATTTGAGATCATTGATAATCTGAATTAATGATACCTGAGTGACTGTATCTGACAGTCCTAATTTTGTAGAACTAAACTGAGTTCTATTCTGAAGACTGAGACTGAAATTGAAATTGTAGAAGTTCTCACTTAACCGATATGCCCCTAAGTAAGCTGAGTGGGGTCCAACCTGTAACCCCAGTTGGAAGGGTGCCAGTACTGAGCTACGGATAGACACTACTGTGGTCAAGTATATATGATGGGTGACCCTGAACAGAAAGTCAAGCCTAATTTTACGGGTGACCCCTAAAAGGTAGCTAAGCCTTAATCTGATGGGTGAATCCACATATCCTACATTGGCTATGTAGTTCTGTAGTATGAGACTGCTACTAACGACTTGGCTTGCCTGACAGAAGAAGTCGTCACCTTCACACTCGCTCGGTGCTAGTTCCTACTCCCAACTGAAAGACACTGAACTGAGTATACTAAACTGGACTGGACTAATACTGAGACTACTAAGTTTTTTTAAGTTTTATAACTGACTAAATTCTAATGAGTTCTATAACTGACTAAGGCTACTACTGATCGTGACATGACTGATACTATTCTATCACTCACACTGGCTCTAGGTAAACAGCTAAATTGCCGAGTATTAAATACCCCTAGGACTCGATAGCATGAAAAGTATAGCAAAGCATAATCTTGAATAACATAACAATGTTCACTTAGGCATAATTTATTCACAGAGACATTTCATCAAACACTTGTAATGCATTAACTTATACATGGATGGGGAATAAAGGTTAGCATGCTATAGTGGCATTATTTCATTCTCATAGATAATTTATCAACCACATAAGAAGCATACTTAATTCATTAAACCATAAACACTTAGGGTTAACATGGTTACAATAATCAACTTGCAAATTGAAGAGTTTATCATGAATATCATGTAATTCAACACATACTAGAATTAATTCTTAGAAATTGTAATCTAAATCATGGATTAAAACTCAAACAACGTCATGAACATGAATTTAATCTAATTCAAACATGGAAATCATAAATCTGAGATCTTGTATATTTAAAAAGGATTCTTGGGCTTCATATAAGGTAAGGATCCATGGATTATCATCTGATACGGGTATACCAAGCTGTCTAACAAGTTCTATAAGCTGTCCAACAAGTTCATGACCATTCACAGGTAGCCAAGCTCGGGAATTACAAAAACTCCAAGCTATGTTCATGTAAATGACGGTATGTGATTGGTAATTGATCCTTCTAATGGATTAAATGTTTTTAAGTGTGAAGAGAAGCCTTGAAGTGTAATAAACTTACACTCTAAGGCCACACCTTGGCAAGGGTAGAATGGTAATTTGTTATCTCACTTTGTGGACTAATATAAATAGATAGTGTTAGGGTTATTTTTGAATTCGTTCATTCATATTTTGGAAGACAACAAAAACTTTATAATATTTTGGAACTTCTCTCTTCCATTGGAGAAGCCCCAATTCTGAAAACTCACTAGTAGAGTGATATTAGTGTTGTCTCTTGGCTAGAAACTGGGGTCTTGGGGTTCTTTGAGTTCCTTTTGGTCCAAGTAAGAGCTTGGTATTAATATTCATTAATATTAGGGTCTTTTCTCTTGTTATGGTTCCTAGATCATTGAATATTGTGTGTCAAGTTACTATCCCTCTTGTAATCTTGTTAATCTTGTGTTGTTAGAATCTTGAAGTCTAGTGAAGCCATGTAAGGCTCTTTCGATTCACTAGTATTATTATTGAATTGCTTGTTCTTGTTGTTAATATCATTTTCTTATTATAAAAATGTGACTCTTCAAGACTAGTGAAGCCGTGTGTGGCCTATTTTGATTCACTTGCACTTGTTGTTCATATTGTTGTTCTTGTTGTTGTTTGTTTCTTGTGTTGTGAACTTGGGCTCGTATCATTTGGTATCAAAGCTTGTGGTTGATTTTGTTCCAACAAAATCAATCTTGGGTTTGGTAGTTGAAAAATACCAAAAAATAAATAAAGTTGCTGAAATCTAAAAATTCCAGAAAAAAAAAAGAGAAATCTGTCCATCTTGTTCTTGGCCAAAAAAATTGTGTTGTGTTGTTGTCTTGGCCGAGATTGGTGTTTGTGTGTTTAGATATATATGTTCTTTTGTTTGTCTAGTTTGCTTCTTGTGTTGATTTCTTTCTCATCAACATAAAAGGTGTCTAAATCTAAGTTGAGCTTAACATATTGACATTGCTATTGTGGACTTGGAGTAGTAGTATGATGAACTTGAAGTAGGCTGAGTTTGTGTGTTGTTTCTTGACTTTAAAGTGGGCTATTGTTGGTTAATTGTGGTTGTGTTCTTGAAGTATTGTTGTGGTGATCATCTTGATCTTCTCATCATCTCATATCTTGACCACTATAAAGACTAAAATAGATCCAAAAGGGTTGTAAGACAAAGTTGTAAAGTTGTTTGTGAAAAGACTTGCCAACATCACTTCCTTGACTTAACAACCACTTTCTCTTAAAACAAGGTGCCTTGTCTTGTGGAACTAGTAAAGTCAAGCCTCATCTTTTTTAGTTGGAAAAAGTTGAAAAGTTACAAGACTTTACTTTCCCTCCAAAAGCAAAGTCATCCATTACAAAATTGTAAAGATTAAGGCTTCAAGTTGTTGAACAAAAAGTATGGACCCGTGACCAATTCCATGCAACCACATTACCTTAACCACTGTTCACGTCATTAATTAAGCTCAATTTAGATATTCTAGTTTCTAATTATTGATTCTTAGTTTATTCTAATTGACTCGAGAACTAATTAGCAAGCTAGTACATTCCTACTAGGTTGTCAATTAGTCCTTTGAAGCCTTGTATTAGTGTCATCGTTTGTTTGTGTGTTTTTGTCATTTGAATATGTTGTAACTCCTTGACTCTATTCCTACAAGAATTCTTTGAGTTTCAAACAAGAATCTACTCTGGACAAGAGCATACTCAAACCTTAAGGATTCATGAGACATCAATATACCAACCCATTACCAAACTCTTCAAGTTCCATAAGAGGGACTCGGACGTCAAATACCTCCATAAAATATGAACCCTCTCTTCCAAGCTCCATTAAACCAAAGACCACCACTTCTAAAAAATCCAATCTCTCCAAATCAAGTTCCAAATATCTAAAACTATCCCGTCCACTTTGAGAAATATGGTAGAGAGTATTATGAAGGGTATGGAGACTTTGACGATGCTTACATGAGGGAAGAGAAGATGAGAGGGGGACGTGTGAATCCAAGAAGATACCGAGGGTATAGAGAAAGGGGAAACCGACACCAAGAGAGAGACGTAGGCATCAATACCATCAAATTAAGCCTACTTATATTTAAGGGTGAGAGTGACCCCGGGGTGTATCTTGCTTAGGAGTTGACATATGATAAAGTGTTTCAAGTGAATAATATATCAGAGGAGAACAAGAGTAGTTATGCCATAGCTCACTTTGAAGGCTATGCTAACACATGGTGGGAATATGTCAAACGGTTTAGTAATGTGTTGATTGATGGACAAACACCACCATGGTTTTGGTTGAGGTATCTAATAAGGCAACGGTATCTTCTCAAAAGTTATTGTCATGAGTTGCTTGCCAGGTTGTACAATTTACGACAAGGGAATCAAAATGTAATGGCATATTATGATGAGCTTCAACAACTCATGTTGAAGCTTGATCATCGTGGAGAACAAATTGGCCATGACATCATTCGGTTCAAGTGTGGGTTGATCAAAGAGATCTCCACTTATTTGATGCTTCACAAGTTTGATACCGTTGAAGGAATTTTCCAAGCAGCTCTTGAGATTGAAAGGGAGCTTAAAGAGAGGTCCTCATTCAAGAAAAAGGAACTATTAACCTCGGGTTGGCCAAGGAGAAAAGATATGGTTAAACCATCTTCGGATTATCCCAAAAAAAGAACCAACCCACCACTATAAGGCTGACCGAGCCTAAAATGATCCACAAATTTCCTCTCTGTCAAGAAGTTCACAAGTATCATAATCCTAAAGGGTTCCAATATTTCAAGTGCCAAGGTTGGGGACATAAAGCCAATGAATGTCCAAACTGATGCAATGTGATCCTAAGGGAAGGGATATTGTATTACCTTGGTAAGGAAGTGGATCTTGAAAAAAAAAAGAATGATACCGAGCCTCGAGATGGAGAGAAACCCGAAAATGAGCCACATAATGATAATAATGATGATTGTAAGGATGCTTATCCACAAGAAAAGGAGTGTGTGGTTACAAACTTTGTAGTGAGGCATGCCATGATTAGTAAGGTGATATATGATCCTATCCAATGGGAGAATCTATTCCATACTAAATGCCTTGTGAAGGGAAGTGTGTGCACTTTGGTGATAAATAGTGATAGTTGTGCAAATGTTGTTAGTGTTGCTATGGTGAACTTCTTGAAATTTCCAACTAAATTTCATACTATCCCTTACAAGTTGTAATGGTTGAATGAATGTGGTGAATTAAAAGTCATAAGGCAATGTGTGATATAGTTTAAGATAGGAAACTACCACGACGAAGTGCTTTGTGACATAATAATAATGCAATCGTGTCACTTGTTGTTAGGTAGACCTTGAAAATATGATAGGTCTACCAAACATGATGGGAGGTCTAATCGATATACACTTGATAAGGATGGCCAAAAGGTCACACTTCATCCACTTTTGCCTTTATAAGTGAACGAGTTGTATCAAAGAATGAGAGAATTGAAAGAAAAGGGGAAGAAATCCAAAAATGAAGAAAAAGAGGGGAAGCCCGTAGGTGGGGTAGTGGGGATATCCGGGGCTGCCTCAACATCAAAGAAAAAAGAAAACACGGTAATGTCAATTAGAAAGAAGGGGCTTTTCGTGGATCATGATGAGGAGACACCCATGCTTCTTTTGGCATATTATTTTAGCACTAACCCCACTAATTGTTCTATTTCTTCTTTGATTTCTTGTGTATTGCAGGATTATGAAAATGTTTTCCCAAAGAACTTCCACAAGGGATGCCCCGCTTCGGGGAATTGAGCACCAAATAGATTTTCTGCCGGGATTATAATTGCCTAACAAATCGCCTTATAGGAGCAACCCAGCGGATACCAAGAAATTGCAACGCATGGTTGAGGAACTCCTTAACAAAGGGTATATCAAGGAGAGTATGAGCCCTTGCGAGATCCTGGTGCTACTAGATCCCAAGAAAGACGGGACTTAGCGTATGTGCGTTGATTGTCGAGACATCAATAAGACAACATAAAATATCATCACCCTATTCCTAGGCTAGATGATATGCTTGATGAATTAAGTGGTTCATGTTTGTTTTCTAAAATTGCTTTGAGAAATGGATATCACCAAATCTGTATGCAATCGAGCGATGAATGGAAAACCACTTTCAAGACCAAATTCGATCTCTATGAATGGCTGGTTATGCCATTTGGCCTAACAAACGCTCCAAGTACTTTCATGAGGCTAAAGAATCATGTGATGAAGCCTTTTATCGGAAGGTTTGTTGTTGTCTACTTTGATGATGTGTTGGTATATAGTAGGTCCTTAGATGACCATGTAAAACATTTACAATGTGTGTTTGATGTCCTTCGAAATGAGAAGTTATATGCTAATTTAGAAAAGTGTTCTTTTGGTTTCCAAGAAGTTGTATTTCTTGGTTTTGTGGTGAGTTCAAGAGGGGTCGAAGTGGATGAATCTAAGATTGATGCTGTCAAAAATTAGTTGTAATACCCTATCATTTCTTAAGCCTAAATCTATCTTTTGAGTGGATATGTATGACTTCCAAAGTGATTGATGTTTAAACTATATTGTATTTCTCTAATTTCTACTTTTTTTTCATGTAGAGAATTGAATAATCTTTCCATCGATACTAATTTTATTGAAATCTGACTTGGGATGAGGGAGTTATAGCCGTTTTACTCAGCGATATCGGATTGCCCAGGTTTGACGATCGACCTGGCGGACCATTAAGTCCTTGGTGAACCGTCAAGTGTCTCTTCAAGCTAAGGCAATGACCCCTTTTCCTGGTCACCGTTGACGGCCAAGATGGTGGACCGTCAAAAAGTTAATGGACCGTCAAGGGGTCCGTCAGGTCGAGATAGAATGTCTCGTTTCTGTCCCTCGAGTGACGGACGACTTGGTGGACCATCAGTTTCCTGATGAACCATCACTTCAACAATCACATCGAGGTAGAACAGTCCAGTTTTGGCACTCGAGTGACGGACAATCTGGTGGACCGTCAGGAGACTTGACGGATCATCAGATTGACCGTCACAGGCCCCGATCAACGAATTTCAGCTTTTTAAAAGGGCATTTTGGTCATTTTCGATCCTTGTTGTCTTATATATACATCAAAGTAGTAAAGATAAGATCATTTTCTCCTATTTCTCTCCAATTTCTCCAAAGAATTTTCTAGAAAACTAGGGTTTTCTCTCAACCCAAAAATCAAAACTCCTTCCAAGAAATTCAAGGATCTTCCATAGATTTCTCCAAGTTGTCCAAGAATTAAGCTCCCCTAGTCAAAGGCATCAAGGATCTTAGCTAAAAAATGTAAGGAAGAAGTTCCAAACAGGTTTCTACATCTCCAAAAAAATTATAATCCAAGGTATGTGGAGCTTAAACAAGAACACTCCTTTCGTTCTTGTGCCTAAATATTTACTTTCTATTATTGATTTACATGATTTTGCAAGTGGGTTTACACCCAAATATCTTTATTTATGATTTGTGATATTTGAGTCGAATAAGTTGGATATTTATGATTATTTCACCATCATGTTTCTTAAATTGAGAATTTATTCCATGAGTTGTATATTGTCATTACGTATTGATGATTTTCTAAGCGATTTGAGATGAGTGTCATGAGTTATGCCTTTCTATGAGAAATTTGACTATTGAATATATATCGATATTTGAGATTGAAAGTCAAGAATGAGTCCTATGATATTTCCTTGAAGCTTTGATATTTGAAAATGATTCGAAAAGCAAATATACTTGATATTGAGAAAGAATGTGGTGAGTTGAGTCGGGTTAGGAATCTACAAGATGTTTATGATTTGCAGATGAGATATATATTTATGTTTTGGTCTTTAAAATATACCATGAGTTGATATTCATTAAGGTGGATTTCCTAACGCGTTCTGAGCTGAGTCTGGGAGGAGTATTTAGCACCAAGCGGGAAATGTGGTAATTCCCCAAAACTACGTGCCACCATAGGATTGATATTGATAATTGTAGGCCAGAGGCCGAGTATGGGATTATGATAATGAGATTGAGGTTGTAATCCCTGGCAAGAGTACGACACCCCCCACTAATGTGGGGTTCTCTCCTTAGGAGGGCAAAATGTTGGACTCCATGCGGCTCACATGGTATAGTTATGTCAGTTATAAGAAACTCCCACGTCTATAATGATCTAAGTACCATGAGTTACCGAGTCACTCTAAGTCATGAGTCAAAGAGTTTGAGTTGAGTTAAATGATTTATGAGATTTATGAAGCATATGTTATTACTAATGACTTACGAAAATGATGTTTTAGATAATTCAAGCGAAGAGAGTTATTATTGTCAGCATGCATGATTTTCTTATACATTTATGATATTGTTTAAAAATGTTGCATCCACCCCCACATACTCAGTACATTCCCAAGTACTGACTCTCATACTCTTTTATATTCTATATTTCCTCATGATATAGGTTCAGGTGCTCAGTATCAGCAGTGACAGTGATCTTTGAGTACCTTTATCTACATTTCTGCGATTGGTGAGTCCTGATGATTCGAGGACCTGTGTCTCCGACTTTGTCTTGTTAATAGATGGTTGTTTACTTTCAGTTCAGTACGAGTCAGTTGGGGATCTATCCCAATGACTCCTCAGTCCTATATAGTAAAGGCTTTGTCAGACTAGTACCAGCGTATACAGAGATTTCAATATTTTATTTGTACAGGGTAGTATTACTTTGTGTTTCAGTTTGTTCATGACATGGTTATTCCTCTTTATCTTAGCATGATTTGCGCAATAATGAGTTCTGAAAGTGATGATAGGCTTAGAGGGTTAGCTTGAGGCCACGTATGGCCTTGAGCACCATGTGACATCTCGGGATAGGTTCTTGGGGCTTTACATTGGCCAACTCCCAAAACCATAGGTGAAGTGAGAAGCTTCCATGGGTTGGCTAGTTTTTATAGACGTTTTGTCAAAGGATTTAGCACCACTTCCGCCCTCTTGACCGAAGTGATTAAAAAGGATCAGCCTTTCAAGTGGGGAGATGAACAAGCTAAGGCCTTCAAGGACTTGAAAGTTATGCTCATCTCGTCCCCTTTGTTACAATTGCCAAATTTTGACAAGACTTTTAAGGTTGAATGTGACGCTAACAAAATTGGTATAGGAGCGGTTTTAATGCAAGAATTGAAGCCTATTGCCTACTTTAGTGAAAAACTCAAAGGAGCAACTCTAAACTACTTTACGTACGATTTAGAGTTGTATGCCTTGATTAGAGCCTTGGCCACTGGCAACATTATTTATGGCCTAAATAATTCATGATCCGAATGGACCATGAGTCCTTGAAGCATCTTCACGCACAAGATAAGCTTAAAAAATGGCATGCCAAGTGGATTGAGTTTCTTGAAACTTTTTCTAATGTTATTCATTATAAGAAGGGTAAGGACAATGTGGTTGCCGATGCTTTATCTCAAAAACACGTTCTTGTGTCTACTTTATCTTCAAAATTGATGGGTTTTGAGATCTTAAAGGAATTATATCCCAAGGAGCCTCACTTTGCTCCTATCTATAGGGAATGCGGAGAATGGGGTAGGGACAAGTAGGATTCGGCTAGGGGTTCAAATCCCTATGCCAAGTTTGACGGTTACTTGTTTAAAGGTAGGCGATTGTGTGTACCCTCTAGCTCTTGGAGAGAGTTGTTTATGAAGAAGCACATAATGGCAGTCTAATGGGTCACTTTGGGGTCGAAAAGACCCTCAGAATATTGGAGGAGCAATTCTAAGGCCAAAAATACACAAGGATGTGTCTAGGATTTGCGGCCAGTGTGTAGATTGCAAAGGAGCCAAATCTCGACTCCAACCTCATGGGTTGTACACCCCACTACCCAGCCCTTTATATTCTTGGCTTGATATATCTATGGATTTTGTGCTAGGGTTGCCAAGGACTAAAAGGGGTCGGGATAGTATCTTTGTTGTGGTTGATCGGTTTCCTTAGATGGCACACTTTATTCCATGCTCTAAATATGATGATGCACCTAGTGTGGCTTTTTTTTGTTGATAATGTTGTCAAGTTGCATGGTGTTCTGAGGACCATTGTGAGTGATAGGGACTCTAAGTTCCTAAGTCACTTTTAGAAGTCCATGTAGGGTAGGCTTGGTACCAAGTTGTTGTTCTCCACTTTTTACCACCCACAAATCGATGGACAAACGGAAGTAGTAAGTAGGACTTTGGGTGCTATGCTACGTTCCATGATTAAGGGAAAATTGACTTCTTGGGAGGAACACCTACCATTGATTGAGTTTGCCTATAATCGTGTCATACACTTAAGTACGGGAATAACTCCCTTTGAGTGTGTGTACGGCCTCAACCCCCTTACGTGATCTTATGATTAGCCTAGATGAAAGAAAGCGGAAGATTTTATAAAAAATTTGCATGAGAAGGTGCGGCTTTGACTTGAGAAGAAAAATTAAGAGATTGCAAAGTGGGCAAACAAAGGAAGAAAGAAACTCATTCTTGAACCAGGAGATTGGATGTGGGTGCACCTTAGGAAGGATCGATTTCCATCTCAAAGGAAAACCAAATTAATGCCAAGGGGTGATGGTCCATTCCAAGTACTTGAAAGAATCAATGATAATGCCTACAAGATTGACCTTCCCCCGAAATACCAAGTGCACAACACTTTCAACGTGTGTGATCTTTCTCTAGTGGATGCGGTTGAGGATGACCAAATATCGAATTTGAGGTCAAATTCTTCTCAAGATAGAAAGGATGATACGGGTGTACCAAGTTTTCCAACAAGTTCTACAAGCTGTCCAATAAGTTCACGACCATTTACACATAGCCAAGCTCGGGAGTTACAAAAACTCCAAGCTATGTTCATTCAAATGACCATGTATGAGTTGGTACTTGAGCCTTCCAATGGATTAAATGTTTTTAAGTGTGAAGAGGAGCCTTGAAGTGTAATAAACTTACACTCCAAGGCCACCCCTTGCAAGGGTAGGATAGTCATTTATTATCTCACTTTGTGGACTAATATAAATAGATAGTGTTAGGGTTATTTTTGAGTTAGTTTATTCATATTTTGGAAGACAACAAACACTTTGTAATATTTTGAAACTTCTCTCTTCCATTGGAGAAGCCCCAATTCTGAAAACTCATTAGTAGAGTGATACTGGTGTTGTCTCTTGGCTAGAAACTAGGGTCTTGGGGTTCTTTGAGTTCCTCTTGGTCCAAGTAAGAGCTTGGTATTAATATTCATTAATCTTAGGGTCCTTTCTCTTGTTAGGGTTCTTAGATCATTAAATATTGTGTGTCAAGTTACTATCCTCTTGTAATCTTGTTAATCTTGTGTTGTTGGAATCTTGAAGTCTAGTGAAGCCGTGTGAGGCTCTTTCGATTTACTAGCATTATTATTGACTTTCTTGTTCTTGTTGTTAATATCATTTTCTTATTCTAAAAACGTGACTCTTCAAGACTAGTGAAGCCGTGTGTGGCCTATTTCGATTCACTAGCACTTGCTGTTTATCTTGTTGTTGTTTGTTTCTTGTGTTGTGAACTTGGGCTCGTATCAACATCTAACATACCTTAATTTGATGAGTTCTTGGAGAAACTCTTGGGATTGACCTTGATTCTTGAGAGTTAGAGTTTGTTTTCTTGAGAGAGAAATACTTTTTGATTTTGGGAAAAAGTGAATAATGAAGGGTTTTACACGTTTTTAGGGCTTAAATCCCACATCTGAGAGGAATAAAATCATGGGAAAAGACTGGTTGAACCCTGGGCACAGCTTTATTTTTTTGTGAAATTTTCCCGATCTGGACCCCTGGCGCGATGCGGCGCTATCGCGCCATGTCACTGGAAAATGACAACTGGAAAATTACATAGTGGCGCGACGCAGTGGTATCACGTTGCCACTTTGTTTGTGAACTGAAAGTGCACTACGACGCAGTGGAATCGCATTGGTACACTGAAAATTGATAATTGCTATTTTAACACACTCCGCAATGCACTGCTGACCTGAATGATGATGTTTAACGACTGAAACTTAAAATCGCCATAACTTCTTACCCTGTTGTCGGATTTAGGAGAATTTTAAATTGTTGGAAAACTAATTGAATTTCCTACGCAATGTCAGGCTCTAATATGAAAATTACTGAGTATTTTAAAATTTTATCTAGGATAACCCATGTATTGAGGGTTAATCTAGGCTAGGAAAATACGGGGTATTACGCTAACAAACATAAATATTTTTTTTCAATCAAATAATATAATTTTGTTGTATTAAATTACATACTTTTCTGATATATAATTAGTTTTTTATTTGAATTGTATTTTTTATTATATTATATATACAAATAATTTTTTTTTGCACGTTCACATATTGAAAAAACAAACAGTCTTAATCGTTCAGTTTTCAGATCTAGAGACAACATTTTAATTATTTAGACGTATATTCAGATTCAGACGTCTGAATCTTAAAAAGAAACAAATGCAACCTTAGTATCATTAATATTTGAAAAGTTGAATTGTATTTTTTTAAAAGAATTAAATTTTCAAACATGTTTAACTATATATATAAAAAGAAAATTTATTTAATAATTAAGTAGTACTAAGTTAGAAAGGAAATGTGAAGATACTTTAATTACTTGTCCATGATAAATTTGTTAGAAAAAATAAAAAATTGAAGTAATATAAATAATTTACAAAATAGAAAGACAATAAATCCTTGGATCAATTTTGAATTTGATTGTTATAATTTTTATGGTGTCATTATTATTTTTCATGACTCGTCACTTTTACAACATTTAATAAGCCCATCTAATTATTCAAATATATTAAAATAGATAAACATTTGTAGAGTAATTAAAATTTAAATTAAAAATAAATTTGATAAAAATAAATTGATATGAGAACTATTAAAATCTCATGTTATCTCTCATAGTAGTAAAGTAATATTATACGTGAAAAGTGATAATTAAAAGGTTTGGATGATAATTTTATCGTTTTATGACTTTATCTCAATATAAATTATGATAAATTATTTATATCACTCATTTGGTGTGAGGTGAGGGATTATGGTTGGAGAAGACCCAAAGCAAAGCGACCAATTAATGGGCAAATTCCTGAAAACAAATCCAAAAGGGCTAAAAAACGATGGAACGCTGACAAATAATATAATACTTCTCCGCCTGTTTCCCGTCATTCATTATTTCCCCTTGTCCTTCTGTCAGTGTTCATAAATTAGTTTCCAGATTTGTCTCAAGTCTTCATCCATAGTGTTGTTATGAAGAGAGGTTACTTAGAATCTCCGTCTTCCAGTTCTTATGGACCTCCTCAATCCAAATTTAAGCACAACCCACAAGGTATTTTATCAATCTTCTTGCTCTTTTATAAACTTTTCTTGATTCATTGTAAACCATATTAATGAAATCAGATACTTTACTCATATTTTACCCATCTTGGTATCTATGGATAGAGCATATTTGTTTGTTTGTTGCATTTAGCACCATAAAGTTGCAAACTTTACTTTTTGTATAAGCACAAGCACAACCCAGAATTTAGTTTCCTCACATTTTCTTTTAAGAAAAATTTCTATTGATTATTGATATTTCTTTGTTTAGATATGGGTATGACATATTTGTTCTTTGTTGTATTAGTACCCATAATGTTAAAGTCAGAGATTAATGTTATTTTTAGGGCTCGTTTGTTATGAGTGATGAGGGATAACTCATCTTGGGATTAATTAGGATGAGTTTACCCCATGTTGTTTAGTATGAAATCGCGGGATAACTTATCCCGAGATTGTAGTGTTAATTTTTATCCCACATTGAGGGTGGGGTAACAATCATGGGCTTCCTGGATAACTTGTTTCCCAACCAAATGAGCTCTTAAAGCATAACCTAGAAGAGAAGTTTCTCATTTTTTTCTTTAACAGAAACCACATTTAATTTTATCACGTCGCTGTATAGACATAGATATAACATATTTATTAATTTATTAATTGTTGCATTAGTAATAAGAAGGATACTTTTATTTTAGCTGCTTAAGTATTTTGCTACAATTATTGTTGTGAGTAATAATGGAGAAAAATATTATTTGAATTGTATGTAAATTATTACATTGAGATCCTATTTGTAGACACTAGCCTTTTCAAAGTAGGATTTTGTATACTATTCCTATTCCTACTCATATTCTAACACTCCCCCTCAAGATGGTACATACAAGTCATATGTACCTAGCTTGTTACAAATGTAATTAATACAAGGACTAGTTAGCGACTTGGTGAAGATATCTGGAAGTTGATCGCTTGACTTTACAAATTTTGTAACAATATCTCCGGAGAGTATCTTTTCTCTGACAAAGTGATAATTGATCTCTATGTGCTTAGTTCTCTCATGAAACACTGGACTAGATGCAATATGAAGGGCTGCTTGATTATCATATACGAGTTCCATCTTACCGGTTTCTCTAAATTTTAGTTCTCTTAGCAATTGTTTGATCCAAACTAGCTCACAAGTTGTTGTAGCCATTACTCGATATTTTGCTTCGGCACTAGATCGAGCAGCCACACTCTGTTTCTTACTATTCCAGGGCACCAAATTACTTCCTACTAAAACACAATATCCGGATGTAAAACGTCTATCAGAGGGTGATCTTGCCCAATCAGCATTTGTATATCTAATGATATGCTCATGGCATCGATCCTCAAAGAGTAGTCCTTTACCTGGAGATGACTTTATATATCGCAAAATACGAACAACTGCGTCCCAATGACTATTACAGAGGGAATTCATAAACTGACTTACAATGCTCACAGGAAAAGAGATGTCAGGTCTAGTCACTGTGAGATAATTCAACTTTCCAACCAACCATTTACTGAGTGGCTCCCCGTCCCTATAGAAGTTTAACATTTGGATCCATGGGAGTGTCAATGGGTTTACATCCCATCATTCCCGTCTCAAGAATATTTAAGGCATACTTACGTTGAGAAATAACGATACCTGATCTGGACTGAGCAACCTCAATACCTAGAAAGTATTTCAGTTTGCTGAGATCTTTAGTCTGGAAATGCTGTAAGAGATGATGCTTCAAATTAGTGATACCATCTTGATCATTGCTGGTAATAACGATATCGTCAATATAAACGACTAAATAAATACACAAATTTGATTTAGAATGGCGACAGAATACTGAATGATCAACTTCACTACGAATCATGCCAAACTCCTGAATTACCGTGCTAAACTTCTCAAACCAGGTTCGAAGGGACTGTTTCAAACCAGAAAGTGACCTGCGCAATCGACATACAAGGTTACTAGACTCCCCCTGAGCAACAAAACCAAGTGGTTGCTCCATATAGACTTCCTTCTCAAGATCACCGTGTAGAAAATCATTCTTAATGTCTAACTGATAAAGGAGCTAATGACGAATGGCAGCCATAGAAAAAGACAGACAAATGCTACTTTAGCCACGGGAGAGAAAGTGTCACTATAATCAAGCCCAGTGTTGTAAAAGGCGAGCGCCTCATCGCTAATGGAGAATGGCGAGGCGAGGCGAGCCTATGTCGCCTCTTTGGTCCATGGCGTGGCGAAAATGAAAAGGCGACGCCTTTGTGAGAAAGGCGATGAGGCGAGGCGGCGAGAAAGGCGACACCTTTTAATTGTTTTTTAAAAAATTAGGGTTTAGGTATATAAGCTATTTTTAGGGTTTATTTACACATTTTAACACTACCAACTTACTCACTGGTACCTGTGGCTACTACCCTTCAACTTACAACTTTGATTTCGGCGACCGGAGACATACTCCGGCGACCTCCGCTACTCCGGTAATCATTGATTTCTATTTTTTTCTTCTTCTTTCTTTTTCTTCTTAATCACTGGATTGGACTTGGTATTTTGGTGCTGCTTTTTTTTCTTCCTCTTTGTATCTTCTTCTTCTATTCCGGCAGGCTGTCACTGTATCAGTGACTGTAACAGTGAACTTATTGTTACAGTAATAACCAGTCAACCAGTGGCCACTGTTTTATGTATTTTTTTTAATAACTTATGTAGAATTAAAATAGCACGATGGTAATATACTAATTAAATTATTTGATCATTAACAACTTTCAATTTCAATGGCGTCTCACTCTCAATCTACTAGTAGCAAACAAAAGGATATAGGATGGAATTATGGTATATAAGGACCGACAAAAGATGCGGTGATTTGTAATTTTTGTCGACGTACCATAAATAGCGGCATTACTCGATTCAAACAACACTTGATAGGTGGAGACAAAAATGTGAGGATATGTCAATCTTGTCCGGCAAACATTAGGGATGAAGTAAAGGAATTTGTTGATAGCAAAACCGCAACAAATCCAAAGAATCAATGAATTATGCCATCATATAATATCATTGATGATGATGATGATATGAATGAACTTAAGGAAATGATGCCTCCCTCCAAATATCAAAAAATGTCTTCAAGTGGTGGTAGTGTATCATCCTCGGCATGTTTGACGAAAGGTCCTCTAGATAAGTTTTATCCACAAAAGCCACAACATAACACCGGCTTTGAAAAGGTGGGAGTAGGAGGAGGACGAGGAATTAATGACACAAAAAATCTTGAGGGAGCGAGCGGTAAATGCTTTCGCGGAATGGATGTATGATGCGGTCCTCCCATTTAATTGTGTTAATTATGATTCATTCACTACCTTCATAGAAGCGGTAGGACAACATGGCCCGAGAATGGAGCCACCTACCTATCATGAAGTTAGAGTTTCTCAATTAAAGAAGGAAGTAAAGAAAGTTGATGAACTTGTTGAGAAGCACAAGGTGCAATGGCAAAAGTATGGTTGTTCCATCATGATGGATAAATGGACAGCTCGTAATGGAAAAATGATTATTAATATTTTGGTCAATTGTCCGATAGGGAGCATCTTTCTTGGTTCTGTCGATGCTAGCAATGAGTCCACCACTAGCGCTAAGATGTACAGCTTGTTTGAGAAGACAATTGAGGATATTGGATCGAAAAATATTGTACAAGTTGTAACGGATAATGCTAGCGAGAATGTAAAAGCGGGGGATCTTATGAGGGCTGTGTACCCACATATATATTGGACTCCATGTGCTGCCCATTGCATCAATTTGATGTTGCAAGACATATTCAAGATTAATCCATATGCCTCAGGTAATAATCAACACCTCTTTTATTTACTTATTAATAAAGTCTGAATATTTTTTAAGCTAATAGTTGATATAATGTCTTTTACAGTTTTTAAGAAGGCCACAAAGGTGGTTTCTTACATAAGTCAAAGGCCGTTGTTGTTGAACTTGATGAGAAAATTCACCAATGAGAAAAATTTGGTGAAACCGGCCAAGACAAGATTCGCAACGACCTTTTTGACTTCGGAGGCGATGTACAAACAAAGGAAGAATTTGAGAACCTTGATCATCTCCAATGAATGGAGTATTAGTAAGTTTGCAAAGGAAGTTTTGTGGAAAAAAGTTTTCGCCATTCTTTATTCTGCATACTTTTGGAATGATGTAGTCAAGGCTCTTAAAGTTCGTGGTCCTTTGGTCTCGTTCCTTCGCTTGGTGGATGGGGAAAAAGGACCCCCAAAGGCTATATGCTTGAAGCAATGGATAAAGCGAAGGAAACTATTCAACGGGGGTTTGATGGAGTTTCGAGGCATTATGAGAAAGTCCTCGAAATAATTGATTCAAGGTGGACTGACCAACACAAGCGACCGTTGCACTCCGTCGGGTATATTTTGAATCCGGGATTGTACTTTAAATCAACGATGAGTGAGGAGAAAACTGCTAAAGTGTGGGAGAGTTACTACACTTGTGTTGAGCCGATGGTCCCCGATCTTTCCACACAAGATTTACTACTTGTTGAGCTTGCTAAGTACAAGAGTGCGGATGGATTGTTTGGTTCTAGTCAAGCTGTTAGAGCCAGAGACACGAGGTCACCGGGTTAGTGAATTGGTTTAGTTATCTTTATTTTAAAGCACCGTAAGTTATTGACTTTTTTATACTTATTAACCTTCAATTTTTTTCTATAGTTGAGTGGTCCCTATTTGGGAGCGGAACTCCAAATTTGCAACGGAACTGGAGTGTCTTCGAACATGTGAGAATGAGTTATTATATTTAACTGTCGATATTAAAGCAAATATTCTTCGAATCTAATTACTAATTAGTAACTACTTTATTATGTACAGATTCATTCCAAGAAGAAAAATAAGCTTGAGTTATCGCGTCTCAATGATCTAGTGTACGTTAAGTACAATAGAACATTGGCACGTCACTATGATATTTGCGATACCATCGATCCTATTATGTTGGACAATATTGAAGATGCGAATGAATGGTTACTTGTTGGCCCCGAAGATTAAGCAGATGAACTAGTGTTTGAGGAAGGTGATCTTAATTGGGGTACTGTTGCTATGACAGCTGGGGCTGATGATGATATTGTCTATGGTCTTAGGAGAAAGTCAAGGTCAAGGTCACTTGACAAGGGAAAAGCGACAAGTTCAAGTCAGACTCGGGCCCTAGTTGATGAAGAATCCGAAGAAGAAGAAAATGAGGGACAATATAATGAATTGCATGTTGGAATTGAAGAATAGACTTTTTTTATAATATTGAATTGTTGAGTCATTTAAGTTCTAGACTTTTAGTATTTATCTACTATATATTTTTAATTCTTGACTTGAAATATTTCCTAATATATTAGTGTTATTGAAATTTTGATCATTTATATATTATTTTAATTTTTTATATTAATTGTCGCCGTACATTCAAAAGGCGCGGCGAGGCGGGGCCTTGTCACCTTTCGCCGTCCAAAACACTGATCAAGCCCAAATATTTGTGTATATCCTTTGGCAACAAGGCGAGCCTTAAGCCGATCAACCTGACTATATGGACGAACTTTGAGTGCATAAACCCAATGGCAACCAACAGTAGATTTAGTAGATTTACCTGCAGGAAGGAAAACAAGCTCCTAAGTACCACTCGCATATAAAGCAGACATCTCATCAATCATAGCCTGTTTCCAACCTGAATGGAAAAGTTCTCCACCTGTAGTCTTAGGAATGGAAATAGAGGACAAAGATGATACAAAAGCATAATGGGGTGATAGTAGACGGTGATAACTCAAGAAAGTATAATTTGGGTTAGCATTATGAGTAGATCTTATACCTTTTTCAAGTGCAACTAATTGGCTAGGAGGAGACAAGTCCGCAGTAGGGGAAGCTTCAGACGTATGACATGAATCATCTAGAACTAATGATGGACGTGAGCGGTGATGATAAGTCAAAGTTGGTGGCACTGCAGCTGGAGATGTTGAAGTAACTGTAGATTCCTCAAAGGTTGGTGTGGGTAATAAGACTGGAGGTACGGGTAAGACCGCAGAGATATCAAGATGATCAGAAGATGTATAGTAAAGTTGAGTTTTAAAGAATGTGACATCGTCGGACATAAGGGAGCGACCCAGATCAGGTGAATAGTATCGATACCTTTTTTGAACTCGAGAGTAACCAAGGAAGACATATTTGAGAGCACGAGGGGCTAATTTATCTTTTCTTGGGGCTTTATGAACAAAATATGTGCTCCCAAAAA
>NW_025854625.1:23957-33767 GCF_002878395.1 Capsicum annuum
AAATTTTCTTTTTATATATATAGTTAAACATGTTTGAAAATTTAATTTTTTAAAAAAAATACAATTCAACTTTTCAAATATTAATGATACTAAGGTTGCATTTGTTTCTTTTTAAGATTCAGACGTCTGAATCTGAATGTACGTCTAAATAATTAAAATGTTGTCTCTAGATCTGAAAACTGAACGATTAATACTGTTTGTTTTTTCAATATCTGAACGTGCAAAAAAAATTATTTGTATATACAATATAATAAAAAAATACAATTCAAATAAAAAACTAATTATATATTAGAAAAGTATGTAATTTAATACAACAAAATTATATTATTTGATTGAAAAAAAATATTTATGTTTGTTAGTGTAATACCCCGTATTTTCCTAGCCTATATTAACCCTCAATACATGGGTTATCCTAGATAAAATTTTAAAATACTCAGTAATTTTCATATTAGAGCCTGACATTGCGTAGGAAATTCAATTAGCTTTCCAACGATATAAAATTCTCCTAAATCCGACAATAGGGTAAGAAGTTATGGCGATTTTAAGTTTCAGTCGTTAAACACCATCATTCAGGCCAGTAGTGCATCGCGGAGTGTGTTAAAATAGCAATTATCAATTTTCAGTGTACCAATGTGATTCCACTGCGTCGTAGTGCACTTTCAGTTCACAAACAAAGTGACAACGTGATACCACTGCGTCGCGCCACTATGTAATTTTCCAATTGTCATTTTCCAGTGACTCGGCGCGATAGCGCCGCATCGCGCCAGGGGTCCAGATCGGGAAAATTTCACAAAAAAATAAAGTTGTGCCCAGGGTTCAACCAGTCTTTTCCCATGATTTTATTCCTCTCAGATGTGGGATTTAAGCCTTAAAAACGTGTAAAATCCTTCATTATTCACTTTTTCCCAAAATCAAAGGTATTTCTCTCTCAAGAAAGCAAACTCTAACTCTCAAGAATCAAGGTCAATCCCAAGAGTTTCTCCAAGAACTCATCAAATTAAGGTATGTTAGATATTGATACGAGCCCAAGTTCACAACACAAGAAACAAACAACAACAAGAACAACAAGATGAACAGCAAGTGCTAGTGAATCGAAATAGGCCACACACGGCTTCACTAGTCTTGAAGAGTCACGTTTTTAGAATAAGAAAATGATATTAACAACAAGAACAAGAAAGTCAATAATAATGTTAGTAAGTCGAAAGAGCCTCACACGGCTTCACTAGACTTCAAGATTCCAACAACACAAGATTAACAAGATTACAAGAGGGATAGTAACTTGACACACAATATTTAATGATCTAAGAACCCTAACAAGAGAAAGGACCCTAAGATTAATGAATATTAATACGAAGCTCTTACTTGGACCAAGAGGAACTCAAAGAACCCCAAGACCCTAGTTTCTAGCCAAGAGACAACACCAGTATCACTCTACTAATGAGTTTTCGGAATTGGGGCTTCTCCAATGGAAGAGAGAAGTTTCAAAATATTACAAAGTGTTTGTTGTCTTCCAGAATATGAATAAACTAACTCAAAAATAACTCTAACACTATCTATTTATATTAGTCCACAAAGTGAGATAATAAATGACTATCCTACCCTTGCCAAGGGGTGGCCTTGGAGTGTAAGTTTATTACACTTCAAGGCTTCTCTTCACACTTAAAAATATTTAATCCATTGGAAGGCTCAAGTACCAACTCATACACGGTCATTTGAATGAACATAGCTTAGAGTTTTTGTAACTCCCGAGCTTGGCTATGTGTAAATGATCGTGAACTTGTTGGACAGCTTGTAGAACTTGTTGGAAAACTTGGTACACCCGTATCATCCTTTCTATCTTGAGAGGAATTTGACCTCAAATTCGATATTTGGTCATCCTCAACCGCATCCACTAGAGAAAGATCACACACGTTGAAAGTGTTGTGCACTTGGTATTTCGGGGGAAGATCAATCTTGTAGGCATTATCATTGATTCTTTCAAGTATTTGGAATAGACCATCACCCCTTGGCATTAATTTGGTTTTCCTTTGAGATGGAAACCGATCCTTCCTAAGGTGCACCCACATCCAATCTCCTGGTTCAAGAATGAGTTTCTTTCTTCCTTTGTTTGCCCACTTTGCAATCTCTTAATTTTTCTTCTCAAGTCGAAGCCGCACCTTCTCATGCAAATTTTTCATAAAATCTGTCCGCTTTCTTTCATCTAGGCTAATCATAAGATCACATAAGGGGGTTGAGGCCGTACACACACTCAAAGGGAGTTATTCCCGTACTTAAGTGTATGACACGATTATAGGCAAACTCAATCAATGGTAGGTGTTCCTCCCAAGAAGTCAATTTTCCCTTAATCATGGAACATAACATAGCACCCAAAGTCCTACTTACTACTTTCGTTTGGCCATCGGTTTGTGGGTGGCAAAAAGTGGAGAACAACAACTTGGTACCAAGCTTACCCCACATGGACTTCTAAAAGTGACTTAGGAACTTAGAGTCCCTATCACTCACAATGGTCCTCGGAACACCATGCAACTTGACAACATTATCAACAAAAAAAAGCCACACTAGGTGCATCATCATATTTAGAGCATGGAATAAAGTGTGCCATCTAAGGAAATCGATCAACCACAACAAAGATACTATCTCGACCTCTTCTAGTCCTTGGCAACCCTAACACAAAATCCATAGATATATCAAGCCAAGAATGTAAAGGGCTGGGTTGTGGGGTGTACAACCCATGAGGTTGGAGTCGAGATTTGGCTCCTTTGCAATCTACACATTGGCCGCAAATCCTAGACACATCCTTGTGCATTTTTGGCCTTAGAATTGCTCCTCTAATATTCTGAGGGTCTTTTCGACCCCAAAGTGACCCATTAGACTGCCATTATGTGCTTCTTCATAAACAACTCTCTCCAAGAGCTAGAGGGTACACACAATCGCCTACCTTTAAACAAGTAACCGTCAAACTTGGCATAGGGATTTGAACCCCTAGCCAAATCCTACTTGTCCCTACCCCATTCTCCGCATTCCCTATAGATAGGAGCAAAGTGAGGCTCCTTGGGATACAATTCCTTTAAGATCTCAAAACCCATCAATTTTGAAGATAAAGTAGACACAAGAACGTGTTTTTGAGATAAAGCATCGGCAACCACATTGTCCTTACCCTTCTTATGATAAATAACATTAGAAAAAGTTTCAAGAAACTCAATCCACTTGGCATGCCATTTTTTAAGCTTATCTTGTGCCTGAAGATGCTTCAAGGACTCATGGTCCATTCGAATCATGAATTATTTAGGCCATAAATAATGTTGCCAGTGGCCAAGGCTCTAATCAAGGCATACAACTCTAAATCGTACGTAAAGTAGTTTAGAGTTTCTCCTTTGAGCTTTTCACTAAAGTAGGCAATAGGCTTCAATTCTTGCATTAAAATCGCTCCTATACCAATTTTGCTAGCGTCACATTCAACCTCAAAAGTCTTGTCAAAATTCGGTAATTGTAACAAAGGGGCCGAGATGAGCATAGCTTTCAAGTCCTTGAAGGCCTTAGCTTGTTCATCTCCCCACTTGAAAGGCTGATCCTTTTTAATCACTTCGGTCAAGGGGGCAGAAGTGGTGCTAAATCCTTTGACAAAACGTCTATAAAAACTAGCCAACCCATGAAAGCTTCTCACTTCACCTATGGTTTTGGGAGTTGGCCAATGTAAAGCCCCAAGAACCTATCCCGAGACGTCACATAGTGATCAAGGCCATACGTGGCCTCAAGCTAACCCTCTAAGCCTATCATCATTTTCAGAACTCATTATTGCGCAAATCATGCTAAGATAAAGAGGAATAACCATGTCATGAACATACTGAAACACAAAGTAATACTGCCCTGTACAAACAAAATATTGAAATCTCTGTACACGCTGGTACACTAGTTTGATAAAGCCTCTACTACATAGGACTGAGGAGTCATTGGGATAGATCCCCAACTGACTCGTACTGAACTGAAAGTAAACAACCATCTATTAACAAGACAAAGTTCGAGACACAGGTCCTCGAATCATGAGGACTCACTAATCGCAGAAATGTAGATGAAGGTACTCAAAGATCACTATCACTGCTGATACTGAGCACCTGAACCTATATTATGAGGAAATATAGAATATAAAAGAGTATGAGAGTCAGTACTTAGGAATGTACTGAGTATGTGGGAGTGGATGCAGCATTTTTAAATAATATCATAAATGTATAAGAAAATCATGCATGCTGACAATAATAACTCTCTTCGCTTGAATTATCTAAAACATCATTTTCGTAAGTCATTAGTAATAACATATGCTTCATAAATCTCATAAATCATTTAACTCAACTCAAACTCTTTGACTCATGACTTAGAGTGACTCGGTAACTCATAGTACTTAGATCATTATGGACGTGGGAGTTTCTTATAACTGATATAACTATACCATGTGAGCCGCATGGAGTCCAACATTTTGCCCTCCTAAGGAGAGAACCCCATATTAGCAGGGGGTGTCGTACTCTTGCCAGGGATTACAACCTCAATCTCATTATCACAATCCCATACTTGGCCTCTGGCCTACAATTATCAATATCAATCCTACGGTGGCACGTAGTTTCGGGGAAATACCACATTTCTCGTTTGGTGCTAAATACTCATCCCAGACTCAGCTCAGAACGCGTTAGGAAATCCACCTTAATAAATATCAACTCATGGGTATATTTTAAAGACCAAAACATAAATATATATCTCATCTGCAAATCATAAACATTTTGTAGATTCCTAACCCGACTCAACTCACCACATTCTTTCTCAATATTAAGTATATTTGCTTTTCGAATCATTTTCAAATATCAAAGCTTCAAGGAAATATCATAGGACTCATTCTTGACTTTCAATCTCAAATATCGATACATATTCAATAGTCAAATTTCTCATAGAAAGGCATAAATCATGACACTCATCTCAAATCGCTTAGAAAATCATCAATACGTAATGACAATATACAACTCATGGAATAAATTCTCAATCTAAGAAACATGATGGTGAAATAATCATAAATATCCAACTTATTCGACTCAAATATCATAAATCATAAATAAAGATATTTGGGTGTAAACCCACTTGCAAAATCATGTAAATCAACAATAGAAAGTAAATATTTAGGCACAAGAACGAAAGGAGTGTTCTTGTTTAAGCTCCACATACCTTGGATTATAATTTTTTTGGAGATGTAGAAACCTGTTTGGAACTTCTTCCTTACATTTTTTAGCTAAGATCCTTGATGCCTTTGACTAGGGGAGCTTAATTCTTGGACAACTTGGAGAAATCTATGGAAGATCCTTGAATTTCTTGGAAGGAGTTTTGATTTTTGGGTTGAGAGAAAACCCTAGTTTTCTAGAAAATTCTTTGGAGAAATAGGAGAAAATGATCTTCTCTTTACTACTTTGATGTATATATAAGACAACAAGGATCAGAAATGACCAAAATGCCCTTTTAAAAAGCTGAAATTCGTTGATCGAGGTTTGTGACGGTCAATCTGATGTCCGTCAAGTCTCCTGACGATCCACCAAATCGCCCGTCACTCGAGTACCAAAACTGGAATGTTCTACCTCGATGTGACTGTTGAAGTGATGGTCCATCAGGAAACTGATGGTCCACTAAGTCGTCTGTCACTCGAGGGACAGAAACGAGACATTCTGTCTTGACCTGACGGACCCCTTGACGGTCCATTAACTTTTTTACGGTCCACCATCTTTGCCGTCACATGGTGACTAGGAAGAGGGGTCACTGCCTTAGCTTGACGGGACACATGACGATCCACCAAGGACTTAACGGTCCGCCAGGTCGATCGTCAAACCTAGGCAATCCGATATCGCTGAGTAAAACGGCTATAACTCCCTCATCCCAAGTCAGATTTCAATAAAATTGGTATCGATGGAAAGATTATTCAATGCTCTACATGAAAAAAAGTAGAAATTATAGAAATACAACATATTTTAAACATCAATCACTTTAGAAGTCATACATATCCACTCAAAAGATAGATTTAGGCTTAAGAAATGATCGGGTATTACAGCCAATTTTTTATAGCATCAATCTTAGATTCATCCACTTCGACCCCTCTTGAACTCACCACAAAACCAAGAAATATAAATTCTTGGACACCAAAAGAACACTTTTCTAAATTAGCATATAACTTCTCATTTTGGAGGACATCAAACACACATTGTAAATATTTTACATGCTCATCTAAGGACCTACTATATACCAACACATCATCAAAGTAGACAACAACAAACCTTCCGATAAAAGGCTTCATCACATGATTCTTTAGCCTCATGAAAGTACTTAGAGCATTTGTTAGGCCAAATGGCATAACCATCCATTCATAGAGATCGAATTTGGTCTTGAAAGTGGTTTTCCATTCATCGCCCGGTTGCATACAGATTTGGTGATATCCGTTCCTCAAATCAATTTTAGAAAACAAACACGAACCACTCAATTCATCAAGCATATCATCTAGCCTAGGAATAGGGTGATGATATTTTATGTTATCTTATTGATGTCTCGACAATCAATGCACATAGCCAAGTCCCGTCTTTCTTAGGAACTAGTAGCACCAGGATCGAGCAAGGGCTCATACTCTCCTTGATATACCCTTTGTTAAGGAGTTCCTCAACCATGCATTGCAATTTCTTGGTATCCGCTGGGTTGCTCCTATAAGCCGATTTGTTAGGCAATTATAATCCCGGCAGAAAATCTATCTGGTGCTCAATTCCCCGAAGCGGGGCATCCCTTGTAGAAGTTCTTTGGGAAAACATTTTCATAATCCTGCAATACACAAGAAATCAAAGAAGAAATAGAACAATTAGTGGGGTTAGTGCTAAAATAATATGCCAAAAGAAGCATGGGTGTCTCCTCATCATGATCCACAAAGAGCTCCTTCTTTCTAACCGACATTACCATGTTTTTTTTTTCCTTTGATATTGAGGTAGCCCCGGATATCCCCACTACCCCACCTACGGGCTCCCCCTCTTTTTCTTTATTTTTGGATTTCTTCCCCTTTTCTTTAAATTCTCTCATTCTTTGATGCAACTCGTTCACTTATAAAGGCAAAAGTGGATGAAGTGTGACCTTTTGGCCATCCTTCTCAAGTGTATATCGATTAGACCTCCCATCATGTTTGGTAGACCTATCATATTTTCAAGGTCTACCTAACAACAAGTGACACGATTGAATTGGTATTATGTCACAAAGCACTTCGTCGTGGTAGTTTCCTATATTAAACTATATCACACATTGCCTTATGACTTTTAATTCACCACATTCATTCAACCATTGCAACTTGTAAGGGATAGTATGAAATGTAGTTGGAAATTTCAAGAAGTTCACCATAGAAACACTAACAACATTTGCACAACTATCACTATTTATCACCAAAGTGCACACACTTCCCTTCACAAGGCATTTAGTATGGAATAGATTCTCCCATTGGATAGGATCATCTATCGCCTTACTAATCATGGTATGCCTCACTACAAAGTTTGGAACCATACGCTCCTTTTCTTGTGGATAAACATCCTTACAATCATCATCATTATCATTATGTGGCTCATTTTTGGGTTTTTCTCCATCTCGAGGCTCGGTCTCATTCTTTTTTTTTCAAGATCCACTTCCTTACCATGGTAATACAATATCCCTTCCCTTAGGATCACATTGCATCAGTTTGGACATTCATTGGCTTTATGTCCCCAACCTTGGCACTTGAAATATTGGAACCCTTTAGGATTATGATACTTGTGAGCTTCTTGACAGAGAGGAAATTTGTGGATTGTTTTAGGCTCGGTCAGCCTTATAGTGGTGGGTTGATCCTTGTTTTTGGGCCAACCCGAAGATGGTTTAACCATATCTTTTCTCCTTGGCCAACCCGAGGTTAGTAGTTTATTTTCCTTGAATGACGACCTCTCTTTAAGCTCCCTTTCAATCTCAAGAGCTGCTTGGAAAATTCCTTCAACGATATCAAACTTGTGAAGCGTTAAATAAGTGGAGATCTCTTTGTTCAACCCACACTTGAACCGAATGATGTCATGGCCAATTTGTTCTCCACGATGATCAAGCTTCAACATGAGTTGTTGAAGCTCATCATAATATGCCATCACATTTCAATTCCCTTGTCGTAAATTGTACAACCTGGCAAGCAACTCATGACAATAACTTTTGAGAAGATACCGTTACCTTATTAGATGCCTCAACCAAAACCATGGTGGTGTTTTTCTATCAATCAACACATTACTAAATCGTTTGACATATTCCCACCATGTGTTAGCATAGCCTTCAAAGTGAGCTATGGCATAACTACTCTTCTTCTCCTCTGATATATTATTCACTTGAAACACTTTATCATATGCCGAATCCTAAGCAAGATACACCTCGGGGTCACTTTCACCCTTAAATATAAGTAGGCTTAATTTGATGGTATTGATGCCTACGTCTTTCTCTTGGTGTCGGTTTCCCCTTTCTCTATACCTTCGGTATCTTCTTGGATTCACACGTCCCCCTCTCATCTTTTCTTCCCTCATATAAGCATCGTCAAAGTCTCCATACCCTTCATAATACTCTCTACCATATTTCTCAAAGTGGACGGGATGGTTTTAGATATTTGGAACTTGATTTGGAGAGATTGGATTTTGTAGAGGTGGTGGTCTTTGGTTTAATGGAGCTTGGAAAAGAAGGTTCAGATTTTGTGGAGGTATTTGACATCCGAGTCCCTCTTATAGAACTTGAAGAGTTTGGGAATGGGTTGGTATATTGATGTTTCAGTTTAGGGGGTTATGAGTGGTTTGGCTTGAGACATTTAGTGGAGCTAGTGAAGGATTTAGCAATTGTGGCCATGTTTCGGGAGTAATGGTGACAAAGGAATTTCTATTATGTCCACTTGATGAAATATGTTGAGGAGTAAAAGGACGAGATTTTCTTTGACTCTCCACTTATTCTAACCTCCCACTAATAGTCATCACTTCTCCCCTTATGGCTCCCACTTCCGTACTCAATCTTTCAAGAGCTTGGGTCATAGCCTCAAGAGTGACCCTCATATTCTCCATTTCATTAGAATCTACGATTTGAGACATAGTTCCCTCCATTGTCAAGGTATCACCTACACAAGCAACAAACAAGTTATTTTAAAACCTCTTCTCACTCACACACTCTCGGATCACTCACACTCGAGCTCTACAAGTGTTGCAGATTGGCTAGTAACCCATGAATCCTTAAGGTTTGAGTATGCTCTTGTCCGGAGTAGATTCTTGTTTGAAACTCAAAGAATTCTTGTAGGAATAGAGTCAAGGAGTTACAACATATTCAAACGACAAAAACACACAAACAAACGATGACACTAATACAAAGCTTCAAAGGACTAATTGACAACCTAGTAGGAATGTACTAGCTTGCTAATTAGTTCTCGAGTCAATTAGAAGAAACTAAGAATCAATAATTAGAAACTAGAATATCTAAATTGAGCTTAATTAATGACGTGAACAGTGATTAAGGTAATGTGGTTGCATGGAATTGGTCACGGGTCCATACTTTTTGTTCAACAACTTGAAGCCTTAATCTTCACAATTTTGTAATGGATGACTTTGCTTTTGGAGGGAAAGTAAAGTCTTGTAACTTTTCAACTTTTTCCAACTAAAAAAGATGAGGCTTGACTTTACTAGTTCCACAAGACAAGGCACCTTGTTTTAAGAGAAAGTGGTTGTTAAGTCAAGGAAGTGATGTTGGCAAGTCTTTTCACAAACAACTTTACAACTTTGT